>NC_092715.1:95290152-95451553 GCF_047496885.1 Scyliorhinus torazame
ACAGCTTTTCAATTTGTTTAATTCTCGGTCTATTAATGTTATGAAACGAGAATATAAACAATATAAATTTCAATTTCTGGAGATATAAAGAAAAACTGCAAATGCAAGCAGCTGAGATGCTGAAAATTGTGCCAAGTCAAATGACATCGATAGAGAATTGTGGTTAACCGTTCTGGTCGGATCCCTCGGAACTTCGCAAGAAATTACTTGTCATGCAATTTGTCATGAAAGTAGTGCTCATTTCCATAGACTTTCATTATGGAAAAAGCAATTTTCCGAAATCTCTCCCCAATCCTCGTTCATAGCCCATGGTTATTTCTGCACTACAAAAACTGCATGGCCAGTACATCACCTGGACCTGTCCTTCCCATGGGGGAATAACTGCGCTAACTGTGTTATTTAACTATTCTAAAGTTGTGGTTTCAGCACTTTAATTACAAAAAGCTGTGGGTGAATATATTGGAGCCAGAGCTGAGGGGCTCAGTGATTGTGCGATTAGAAACTGCTGAGTGATGTAGACAATATCAAAATGAATTGGTATTTGTTACATTTGTTCAGCTGCCTGTAGACAATGTTATAAGTGTGGGAAAGAAAAGTACGACTGAAAGAGAGAGATGAGTATTATCTCTAAGAGAAATCTATCTTCTCTTGCTTGGGACTTTCTTTTTTTTTAGAGGCTTAATATCACTCTTAGATAGCAATCAGTGCATTTTTTACAGTGTGACAAATAAAAGTATTTGAATCTTATGACAGTTGTGGTGTTGTGCCAGTGAATGATTATTCTACAATAGCACCTTAGTCACACCTTCTGTCTCACTGGCACTCCAGATTTGTTCATGGGTTTGGAACATCAGTATACTCGTGCAGGTTATTTAGCATGAAGCTTCAATTTGAAAATGCAGCTCAAATATTTGTTCTGTGTAAAGCTGCATAAGGCCACGGGCACTATCTACCTGCAGCGCTGCGCCCGACGGGAGAACGGCGTGGCCGGTAGATGCCGGGAGAGGTCTCCTGCGGGCTTCCCAACAGCCAGTATGCCTCTCAGTAACCCAGGTCTCATGAGGCATTGCGATCAGGATCTTGTCAACAATGCGCAGGACCAAGTCTCACATGCCTAAGTAGGTTTAAAATCCACTTTGGTGTGCTGACCCGAGATCTTTCGGGCACCCGGCATCTACCGGCCTCTCCAAGGAATCCCCAGCCGGGCACCATTCACTACTGGTCCACACAAACGTGGATCAGGCAGAATGGCGCCCAGTGATCTCTCGGGTCATCGGAGGCACCTGGGTGGTCAGGGACAGGGCAGGGTGGGCCCTTAGCACTCAGCTTGAGTGCAGGCACCTTGCCAGGATGCCCTGGTTCAAGGATGACACTGCACATGTCAGGGTCTTAGGCGGGCCATGCCCATGAAAAGAGGGAGAAGGGTGGGTATGAAGGGTGGGGTATGAAGGATGGTGGTGGGGTTGCAGGGCAGATATGAAGGGGCCTCTGGAAGGTTGGGTGGGGTGAAGGGTGGGGATCCTGGCAGTGAGGAGACCCAAAAGGGGGCATGGAAAGACCTGAAAATGCGGGCCTTCAGCGACTCCATAGCGGGGTGTCATCACTTGGGGAGAGGCTGTGGGGTAATGCCCACGTGTGTGGGGGGGTGACATTGCCCATGGATAGAGGTGTGGGCGACCCACAAGCCCACTTTGAGATTAGGGCACCCTTTCAAAACGGTGGCCCGATCTCTGAGGAGCCAGTCTGACCAGTGGGTTCAGCTACCCAGTGATGAAAATAATTCTAAGGGAGCAATCTGCCCGAATGGGGACAGAGTCCATAGCGTGTGAGATTAGCCTGGTGTTTCCTAGTGCTCGGAGCGCAGAGAAACACCCCACTATCTAATGCCTATCCAGGTAGATCAGGAGTCTCAGCGGGGAACTTCCTGATGAGGCCACACTTAGCCCCGTTTTCTGTACTGAGGAGCTCTGCGTGCCAGGCTGCCAGGGTGCCCAGGTGGCGCCAGAAGTGCCAGAATAATACCCTGCCAGAGGGCATGCTCCTGGGGGACATCAATCCCCTGGGAGACCCCCACAAGTACCATGCCATCTGGTCCCCGTTTGTGGCGACCAGTAATGAACAGCACTCGTCTGAGGTCTCCAAAGCGAGGGGGTTAGATCCCACACTTTGGTTAGGTCTTGTGAACGCATATTAAATAGAATGAGATTAGCTGTCTCACTCTAATATGCAGATTTGCCAGAAAGTGATCCTGCCCACAATGGGCAGGATTCACATTGCAACATCTCATGAGATTGTGGTAGATCTTGCGAGGCACGGCGAACTGGATAGATCCTGGAAATAGGATCTCTCGCCATCTATCCATCATAATGCGCCATGCAGCGTTTCGGGCGCAATGTAACTGGTAGATCCTGCCTTAAGTGTGGGCTTAATCAGGGAAATATTCCCAGGGCCCAAAAAAGTGACTAAGTGTGGTTAGATAGTCGTGAGGAACCGCCACAAATGACACTTAAACCTTTCCGTTACATCGCGCCCTATATCTGTTGTGTATTGCACAAGCTCATCTGCAGGCAGCCATTAATGAACTAACTTTATTTACACCTCTGCAGCAGAGAGGGCAGCAGAGAGACAGCTATAATACACTGTTCTACCCCTCCCCATCTCCTAAAAGAGTCCATAGCGTGTGAGACCATCTCCCCATCTCCTACAAGAGTCCATAGCGTGTGAGACCATCTCCCCATCTCCTACAAGTTAAAAAAAACAACTCGGCCGTTAAAATGTAAAATGGTACATACACATAGTGGTGCCGATTTAGCTTACTTGGTTAGATGGCTAGTGTGCAGTTCAGAATAATATCCATGATGTGGAGATGCCGGCGTTGGACTGGGGTGAGCACAGTACGAAGTCTTACAACACCAGGTTAAAGTCCAACAGGTTTGTTTCGATGTCACTAGCTTTCGGAGCACTGCTCCTTCCTCAGGTGAAAACCTGAGGAAGGAGCAGCGCTCTGAAAGCTAGTGACATCGAAACAAACCTGTCAGAATAATATCAACAGCGTGAGTATGATTCTCATTCTGGCTGAGGTAAATTTATCTCCCCACCCTACCCCTGAGAGTGAATGCAATGACAAACCACCATGACTCACTTTATGCTATCAGTAGGTCCAGTAATACCAGAAAACTTTCACTTATCATGTTCTCCCTTGTCAGATTTCCAATTTCAAGCAAATGATCGACATGCCATATGTGGAGTTTCTCTCTCTCGAATCTTCACTCGATACATGAATGCACCTATTGGCCAAAATCTTCCATCCTCATTTGCAGCTGGGATTTTCTGGTGCCACTAAAAATGAATCTAGTTTTGGCTGGAACACCAAATTTTCTGTTCTAGCCAAGCACAGACAAGGCCAGAGAATCCCACCAATTATTTTAATAATGATTCTAATCACGTACTTCTACCAACTCATTGGTTTTTCGCCGTGACCTTCTGAGCAACGCTGAACTCTCTTAAGTTTCATGCCTTGTGTATCAAGACTCATTTTCATTTTGCCCTGCTTTTCTTGTACTGTGCTATTGATGGCAGGCTTAAGCAGACTAAACCTTGCCCAAGGAGTATGTTTAAGCAAGCTCATATGGTGAGCAACCTCTTGTGGACTGTCAGATTATTCTATGAGAAAACAGAAAATTGGCCATCCTGCGTCAAAGAAACTAATGGAAATTACTGCCTAGCAAATAATTCTGCAAATTCCTCTTCATTATCGACGCACTTTTTTTCTGCAGCACCATTTGTGCTGGGTGATGTGGTGGTATTAGAGTGTGTTTGACTCCATTCCTACTCAGAAATATTTCAAATCCTTCTGATCTAATCTGTGGACAATTATCTAACACTAACACTTATGGCAATCATAAATTTCAAATCAACTTCTCAATCCTCAATTGTTTTGGCACTTGTGGTACTAGACAAAGGCTGAACATTTATCTATTTGCTATAGCTATCAATGAAAACAAGGTATTGTTTCCCTTCCACTTCAAAGAAATTGACCTGTCCTTATTCCCACAGGTCTTTAATATAAATTTAGAGTACCCAATTATTTTTTTTCCAATTAAGGGGTAATTTAGCGTGGCCAATCTGCCTACCCTGCATATCTTTGGGTTGTGGGGCGTGAAACCCACAGACACGGGGAGAATGTGCAAACTCCACACGGACAGTGACCCAGGGCTGGGATTCGAACCCGGGTCCTCAGCGCCATAGGCAGCAATGATAACCATTGTGCCACGTGCCGCCCCTATTCCCACAGTTTTGGCCACGGAATGAAAGAAACTTTGGTGGATTATTTCTCATTCTGAGACAACTTCACAACTTTTCACCAACTCCTCAATACCTCTATCTTCCTTTTGGATACTAAAAATAGCTTCTTGATACTGCTTTCATACAATATATCCCTGTGTGATTCTGATGAGGTTCCTCCAACAATCTCTCTTTAATCTGTGGCAGAATAATGGCTCTTAAACTCCACGGGATCAACACTCAGTTCATTTCTACACGTGAAATACTCCTGCAATTTCTCATCATCACAATCTTTCGGCTATCCATTCATGACATAATTGAGCACTTTACTGAGCACTACATCCTTGTGAGTTTCTTCCCTAATTTCTCTGGCAGACACTGGGATGTCATTTGTAAATCAGAGCGAGCTCAGTGGTTAGAAATGAATCAGTCTTCATGGGAAATGGCAAAAGCACATCTGCATTTGCATGATCTGTTGGCTTGTGAAATTTAATCTCCTACTCATGTTGCCAGTAGGGATGATGCTCCATTCTTAGAACCAAATTTGTTTGGGTTTGATACTCGGGTAACAAGATAAAAGGGCAGCATGGTGGCGCAGTGGTTAGCACTGCTGCCTCACAGGGCCAAGGACCCAGCCCAGAGTCATTGTCCCTGTGGAGTTTGCGCTTTCTCCCTGTGTCTGCATGAGTCTCCCCACCATAACCCAAAAAGATGTGCAGGGTAGGTGAATTGGCCATGATAAATTGCCCCTTAATTGTAAAAAAATAATTGGGTATCCTAAATTTATTTTAAAAAGGTAGCAAGATAACATTCCTGCCAGACAAATATTTGTAGAACGTAGTAACACCATAAGAACACTATTCACAATGCCCTATGCTGCTCTTGTTTGGCCTTGTTCCACACTGTAACCAATCACTATTTGTTGATGTACCTCTGTTGTTATGGACCAGGGTTTAGAGAACCCCAAAGTGTATCATGGAGTTCATCTGACACACAACTTTTAATAGATTGTGGTTATGGGGAGCACACGGGCCCACTCTGCAGGTGTGATGCAACAGAGATCTACAGTACTTTTAAATATGTTTATTTATGAAACCAGTTCACTGTATAAACCCACAGTAAACATCTCAACAACTATCAACACCAATAAATTCCCCAAAGAATACTGTACTCTGTAAGTAACTCTTAATCTTTCCTTGCAACATCCATAAGAACCCTTTTTACAGAAAGACATCAGGGGCGGGAATATCTGATCCTGAGGCTAAGTATTGACGCCGTGGTAAACGCCGTCACATTTCTCGACGGCGTCCACATGGCCTCAGGAGCAGCAATTCTGACCCCTACAGGGGGACAGCACGGCACTGGAGTGACCCACACTGCTCCAGCTGCTGATCCCCAGCATCAGATGGGCAGCGCGGGTCTGCGCATGCACAGTGGGACCGGCGCCAATGCACGTATGCACAGTGACTCCCTTCTCCACGTTGGCCCCGACACAACATGGCGTAGGGCTACAGGGGCCAGAGCAGAACAAAAGAGGCCCCCAGCCTGAGAGGCTGGCCCGACGATTGATAGGCCCTGATTGCAGGCCAGGCCACAGCGGAGGCCTCCCCCGGGGTCGGACCGCCCTCAACGCGTCCCCCCCCCCCCAACCAGGCCGGCCCCGGAAGCATGCACGCTGAGGTCCCGCCGGGTAAGAGCACGTGTGAACGGCGCCGGCGGGACTCGACTTTTTTTGCGCAGCCGCTCGGCCCATCCCGGGCGGAGAATCACTGGGGGGGGGGGGGGGGGGGGGGGGCGCATGGAGCGGCCCCCAACCGGTGCTGTGCCACTAGCGCCGGCTCTCCGGAGAATTGTCGGATCAGCGTCGGGGCGGTGTGGCGTGATTCGCCCCCGTCTCCGGCCCGGCCTGGGCTGAGAGAATCCCGCCCCAGGTTTAACTTCTCTACTGAGAGCAGTTACCACTTTGAAATCACCAAATGTACATTCTTTAGCTTGCAGAGATTCATACACATCTTGCTGTGACTGCAGCTTCTCCAAATCTAAAACAAAACTAAACACACCCTGTAGCAGACAGTCCAAAGCGAAAGTAAAAGCATACAGACAGCTCAGCTCCACCCACACTCTGACATCACTGATAAACACCCATTTCTTAAAGGTACATCCACTACAGCTATTTTATAAACCCCCATTTCTTAAAGGTACTCTCACATGACACTGTCAATGTATTCTGTTGATTATTCTTTTGTCTACTATGCATATATACATACTGTGTACGTTCCCTTGGCTGCAGAAAAATACTTTTCACTGTACTTCGGTACATGTGACAATAAATATCAATCAATTAATCAATCTGATTGTGAATGCCTCTGGCTCAATATGTGGGCAATTGTGCTCAAACTTTGTTAAAGTAAGTGAAGCATATGCTTTGGGCTACTCCACACTGCCTTCCATTACATGAGATAAAACCTAACCCCTGTGGTGGGTTATCGCATGCTAAAACAAATTGTTTCTTGGGATCATCGTGGGGTTAAAATAGTATCACTAGTATTATAATCTCAGACCAGACTCCAACAGTGGTTAGGATACTGGACCAAAACCCCAATATTTTATTTTAATTTTGCAAGACTTTGACAAAAGAATACTTCACTCCAGGTGTGATTGCACGAAGAAATAAGGATATGGGGCGAAATTCTCCCCCAACGGCGCGATGTCCGCCGACTTGGCGCCCAAAACGGCGCCAATCAGACGGGCATCGCGCCGCCCCAAAGGTTCGGAATGCTCCGCATCTTTGGGGGCCGAGCCCCGACATTGAGGGGCTAGGCCGGCGCCGGAGGGATTTCCGCCCCGCCAACTGGCGGAAACGGCGTTTGTTGCCCCGCCAGCTGGCGGAAACGGCGTTTGTTGCCCCGCCAGCTGGCGCGGAAATGACATTTGGGGCGGCGCATGCGCTGGAGCGTCAGCGGCAGTGGGGGGAGTCTCTTCCGCCTCCGCCATGGTGGAGACCGTTGCGGAGGCGGAAGGGAAAGAGTGCCCCCACGGCACAGGCCCGCCCGCGGATCGGTGGGCCCCGATCGCGGGCCAGGTCACCGTGTGGGCACCCCCCGGGGTCAGATCACCCCGCGCCCCCCCCAGGACCCCGGAGCCCGCCCACGCCGCCTTGTCCCGCCGGTAAATAGCTACTTTAATTTACGCCGGCGGGACAGGCAATTTCTCTTCGGCCCATCCGGGCCTGAGAATCGAGCTGGGGGGCCCGTCAACCGGCGCGGCCCGATTCCCGCCCCCCCCCAATCTCCGGTACCGGAGACTTCGGCAACCGGCGGGGGCGGGATTCACGGCGGCCAACGGCCATTCTCCGACCCGCTGGGGGGTCGGAGAATGACGCCCATGGTAGTTTAAATCAAAACTTTATGACCAACATGTTATTAAAATCTTTAACACCACACCCGAACATAACTTACAATTACCTTTTAAAGAATACTACTCAATACAGTGGACAGAATACCCTTAATTGCTATCTTTATTCCCACTTAAACACAAGAAAATAGACCATCTCAGCCCTCAATCCACCTAAAATACCAATGGCACAGAACAATACTTACTTTATAGAGTTATTCTTGGATTTGGATTTATTGTCACGTGTACCGAGGTACAGTAAAAGTTTGTTCTGTGTGCAGTCCAGACAGATCATTCCATACATGAAAAACATAGGACCTACAATAAATACACAAAGTAAATACATAGCCATAGACATCGGGTGAAGCATACGGAGTGTAGTGCTACTCAGTACAGAAGATGCGTGGAGAGATTAATTCAGTCCATAAGAGGATAAGTCAGGAATCTGGTAACAGTGGGGAAGAAGCTGTTTTTGAATCTGTTTGTGCATGTTCTCAGACTTCTGTATCTCCTGCCCGATGAAAGAGGTTGGAAGAGAGAATAACCGGAGTGAGAAAGGTCTTTGATTATGCTGCCCACTTTCCCAAGGGAATAGGAGGTGGAGACAGAGTCAGTGGATGGGAGGCAGGTTCGTGTGATGGACTAGGTTGTGTTGAAGACTCTCTGTAGTTTCTTACGATCTTGGGCCAAGCAGTTGCCATACCAGGCTGTGATGCAGCCGGATAGGAAGCTTTATATGGTGCACCTGTAAAAATTGGTAAGAGTAAATGTGGACATGCCGAATTTCCTTTGTTTCCTGAGGAAGTATAGGCTCTGTTGTGCTTTCTTGGTCGTAGCATCGACTTGGGTGGACCAGGACAGATTGTTGGTGACGAGATCACCTAGGAATTTGAAACTGTTAACCATCTCCACCTCGGCAGACAGTGCATATAATACTTTGCTTCCTGAAGTCAACGACCAGCTCCTTAGTTTTGCTGATGTTGAGGGAGAGATTCATAGAAATTACAGTGCAGAAGGAGGCCATTTGACCCATCGAGTGTGCACCAGTCCTTGGAAAGAGCACCCCACTTAAACCCAGACCTCCACCCTATCCCCACAACCCAGTAATCTCACCGAACCATTTTGGACACTAAGGGCAATTAGCATGGCCAATCCACCTAACCTGCACATCTTTAGACTGTGGGAGGAAACCGGAGCACCTGGAGGAAACCCACGCAAACACAGGGAGAAAATGCAGACTCCGCACAGACAGTGACCCAAGCTGGGAATCGAAGATGGGACCCTGGAGCTGTGAAGCAGTGCTAACCACTGTGCTACCGTGCCATCGATTGTTGTCGTTTCACCATGCCACTAGGTTCTCTATCTCCCTCCTGTACTCTGACCCATCGTTGTTTGAATAAATTAAAAAGCAATGAACTTCCACTGTTTCTGCCTGGACTGCTCTTCAGCTTCCAGACAGAGTTGATGGTAGGGGGAGGGGTCTCTGATATGGGGGTCTCTGATATGGGGGTCTCTGATATGGGGGGTCTCTGATATGGGGGGTCTCTGATATGGGGGGTCTCTGATATAGGGGGTCTCTGATATAGGGGGTCTCTGATATAGGGGGTCTTCTGATATGGGGGGTCTTCTGATATGGGGGGTTTGATGTTGGGGTCTGTGGGGGTCACTGATATGGGTGTCTCTGATTTGGGGGTCTGATGGGGTTTGTGACTGGGACGTCTGACTGGGGTCCCTGAGAGAGGGGTCTGATATGGGTCAGATGGGGGTTCTAATTCAACCTCACTCTGTTTTATTGCTAATTGAATGTAATCTAAGAAATAACACAGCCCTTCCATCCCACTTAGCACCTGATCTATGATGCTCTGAAACACTGTAGGAGCAGCACCTGATCTATGATGCTCTGAAACACTGTAGGAGCAGTACCTGATCTATGATGCTCTGAAACACTGTAGGAGCAGTAGACACCCCAAATGATAACCTTTTGTGCCGGTACAACCCTTTGTGTGTGTATGAATGGTAAACAATTCCTTGCTCTTGTCAGTTCAAATATCCTAATTGCAAATATGCATTTGACAAATTTATTTTCCTGTATACTGTTGCTCGTTGTGTCTTTACTTAAATTGCTCTGTTTTATAACCTTTGCTCTAGAGTCGCCAGGTATCTTTATGATACCACCACGAGGTTCAAGTTCAAGTGCTGATCAATAACTCAATACACCAGTTAGTAAGTTTCAAATCAAAACACATTTATTATACAGTCAATCACTACTCATGTATAAAACTCTACTTACTAGACTATCTCTAACACTAAAAGGCCTATACTTAGCTTTGGAACTGGCCCACCAGGTCAGGGGAACAAATGGCCTTTTGTTCGATTCTGAGTCTGGAGGCTTCAAAGCTGGTATAGACTGGTAGCTAGGAGCGCCTATCTCGTAGCGTGCGTTGACTGGAGACTTACTTGGTTGGTGCAGCTGCTAGGCAGGTCACTGTCAAGAGTTGTTTCGAGCTGCTGAGAGGCCCTGCTAAGAAGGACAAATTGAACTTGGGGACTCTATTTTATAGTCCCCAGGGGCTTCGCGCCATTTTGGGCGAACCCCGTACCTGGTTCCAAGTGATTGGACTAAGTTCTGATCACTTGGATCGATTTCTCCAATACTGGAACTGTTCCCTGATCGCTGGGCGATTCCTAAGTGTCCGTTGGCCTTCCTTTGTCTTGGCTCCTGCTGGCGCCGAGGAGTCTGGCTTGGCCTTGTTTATCTTACCTGTTTCCAATTGTTCCCGGGGATCGCTCATCAACATGTAGATGGTTGTTCGTTTCAGGGCTGTCTGGGTTCCTGCAAGTTCTGATATACAGGAAACTTTGCACCTGCTTGTTTTTCCTGAGTTTGACTGAATTTCCCTGCATTCTTAGCGGATCTCCATTTTAAAGTCGGGAAGTGGCCAACCCAGGTGGCTACACACCCTCCTTGTGATCCCTAACGCGAAGCGTGAAGGATCACATAACTGCGTCGTCTTCACTCCCTGACCCAGTGAGCACTCTTCCATGGCCTCTACACTGACCATAACTATTGAAGAAAATTTTAACTGACAATTCTAAGTGGCGCTATGTCACAACAGGGACATGCAGTACAACATATTAAAAAAACGGTACCTGTTCCCATCTTCCATAAACTACACTCACTTAAACATCCAATCATACTAACTTCCTAACAATGCAAAAATAATAGCAGCATTCACATTTTCCTCTGGCTTGGCGGTCAAGCACAGAGTTGTACAATCTTTCAGTTGCAAATGAGACATATTTCTTTATTCACAAATGACGCAAAACGAATGTCCTTTATTGTAGATCAAGGAGTTCGGGGGCCTGGTGATAACCGAAAATAGGGGATCTTATCCTGTATACCGGGGTGCGAGAGGGGTAGGATCTCCTTCGCCATTTTCTGAACGATGCTGCAGAATATCGCCAATGCTAAAAGGGATTCAATTACATATGAAAGGGAGTACTACGTTATAAACCTATCACACCATGATGGTGTGTTGTTACTTGTCACTGGGCTCTGGGCGCTATGGGGAAGTGAATCATTGACGGCCGGTGGGAGGTTGGGGTCAGGGGGTTCGCGTTCGCGTGTAACCGAATACAAATTATAATGATAACGAAAAACACGTATGATGTCTTCATTGGTCTCTTCTTTCTTCTCTTCTCTTCCTTTTTGTCTCTTCTCTCTTCCTGGAGCTTCTGGAATTCTGTGGATCAAGCATAGATTCTGTTACTATCTTGTTTAATATCTTGTAGGTTAGCATGTCTGTCTTTTAGTGCCAATTTCCCTTTATAATTGGTCACTATGTGTGACCCCCTCATTTTTTTTTTAAACCGAATATTTGGACTAGACATCTAAGAAAATACTGCCGTACTGCGAGCCGTCTTGCAGCCTCTGTGATTTACCATCCCAGTGTTTGAGGATATAAATAGCATAGGGAAGCAATCCAAGGGTTGCCAAAACCAAACAAAAGGATTTTGAACGTAACGAGCCAAAAAGGGGTGAGTATGGGTCGCGGCGGGTAAGATTTGGATGGAATCCCCGGGTAGGACGGTGATCAATGCCGTATGTGCTCTACCCCAGCGTAGCTGACCAGAGGGGGGTCCTCAAGCAGGGCGGGGACCAATGCCGTTTCTCCACTAGCAAGAACGGGTAAGAATGTGGTCGTCGTGGGGGGCTGCTGCGGGAGTGACTTTGTTGAGTTCCCGGTAATCGATGGTCAGTCGCCATGATCCATCGGGGGGCTTTCTCACTGGCCAAATCGGGGCATTATTAGTAGAGGCTATTGATCTAAGTACGCCTTGTTCTAATAAACTATCAATAGCTTTTGAGATTTCTCTCTCTGCCTCTTGGGGAAATCCATATTGCTTCTGGGGTCTAGGGTCAGGTCCTGTTATTTGAACCGAACCAGCCATCCTGCCGCAGTCATGTTTATGACTTGCAAATGCGGTCCTGTTTTTCCTGGAGAACTGCCCTAACCTGATTGTCTGGGCTAATCGTGGTTGGGTGAAACCAAAAATCGCCGACTGCGCTAATCTTATTAGCATACTCGCCTACTGTGAGCGTTGCAGGGGCTCTTGCTGACTTTGTCATTTTCCAGACACATTGATTTACTGGGTCAAATGACAGGTTGTGGGAGTTCATGAAATCGATGCCCAAAATGTGTTCTGCTGTGTGGGGCAGATCGACCAAAACTAGGGGGTGTTTTGTTGTAATGTTGCCAATTTGAATGGGTACAGGGGCTGTGATGTGTCCCTGTTGTGAGTAGCCTGTGAAGCTGCTGAGGGTGATTGTGGCTGTAGTGGGCCACGTGCCTTTTTGGAACATGGTGGAGGAATTAATTGTGGTGCGGGACCCTCCTGTGTCCCAGAGAAATTCGATGGGCTGTCCCCGTATTTTCGCTGCAACGACTGGTCAGCCGGAACTATCCCAAAGGGTGTTGCAGACCCAGGTGGGGGAGCCCGAACACCGTCAGTCAGTTCCGTTCATGTCTGTCTGGTCTGAACGGGTGCTTGCACTATGTATGGCTTTGTCCTGTTTCTATTCAGAGTGCCTGCCTGCTGGGCTCTCTGTGGCTTTCGTGGGGCATTGCACTCTCGTGCAAAGTGACCTAATTGTCCACAGTTGTAACACTCCTGTGGTTTCTGTGGGGGGCTGTTCATGCCTTCGTTCACCCATGCGGGGTTCTGGTGTGCTTTAACTGCTTGAATATCTGCCTCTGACTGCTGTTCTTCGGGTTTTCTAATCGCGGGTTTGTTGTGGACAGATTGCTCCCAGGCACGGGACAACCTTTTTAAAACCCACCTCTCGTTGTGCATTTCCTCCAAGGGGTCATAATTAGTACAAGCTTTTTGTCCTGCCTCTGTGGCATGGGAGATAAGGGTGTGGGTCCATTTGGCCATGTTGTCTGGGGACAAATGGGCGCGGTCTAAGTTTCTGAAAACGGCTGTAAAATGGATCCACAGGCGTCCAGCAAACGCTGTGGGGTGTTCTGTTTTCTTCTGCCTGCACTTATTCAGGCCATCTACTGGGTCACCTCTGTTATAACCGATCGCGTCTCGGATCGCCATGTGCATCTCTGCAAGGGTGCCTCCTCCTACATTCTGTGGGTCGGGAAGGGCTACTACAACAGAAGGGTCTAAGCTTAAAACTGTGAGCTTCACTTGCTCACGCTCATGCAGGCTGTACATGGTCGCCTGCTGCTTCACTCTAGCGAAGAAGTGGTGGGGGTCTGAGGTGGGGAGGAACGGTGTGATCTTTTCGCACGTGTCCTGTAATTGGGTCACAGTTAAGGGGGTGGTGCAAAGGAATTCCGCGTCTCCGTCCGATGTGACTGTGCGGTGGGTAGTTATTGGATTCATGGGTGCCTGATCTATCTGCTCTGTGGGGGGTTGGGGTGCTTTTCTCCTTTGGGCCTTTCCTTGCGCACATGTTCCCTGTACATATTTTGTTTAGTTCTTGCCAATCAGGGCTGTCTTCTTCATCTAATTGGGATCCAAAGGTGCTTTGAAACCCATTTTGCACTGAAAGCAAAGGCTGCAGTTCCGCAATCTGCTTCCGGCATTTTGCATGATATACTGAGCTTTGTCTGTGCTCCGTGGTGGCAGCATGGAGTGCTCTTAACACTGCTTTTAGATCGCTGCACTGCCTTTGCAATGCCTATACTTGTTTCTCTGCCTCTTCTCTTACCAGGACTGCATGTTGCGTGTCCTGATAGGCCTTATCGTATTGGGTTTGGAAGCTGCTCAGATGCGCTAGACAAGACTGGTGTGCCCTCTTGGCATCATCCACCTCTCCGTCCTTTGCTGCCAACTTCCTTCTCAATTCTACATTCTCTCTCTCAATCTCACTAACATCGACCTTGCTCATTCGATGTCTCTCTTCTATCTCTTTGCGGAGCGTCCGAATGACCTCCTCTGTGCCTCGCAATTGTGCCAGACAGGACACGATTGCCATCAGCTTGCAAGCTTTCCCTAAGCTCTTCTTATGGATTTTGCTCAGGTTCTCCCACCAAGTATGTCCTATACTCCCGGGACCTGTTTCCTCATTTGAACAAAGGTCACTGCAAAGGGGCCATCCCTTCCCTTTGAGGTACCTTCTAATCTCAACTTCCCAAACGGGACACTGACCTACTCTGCTGCTGGTCGCTGTGACCACGAATTCTTGAGGGTTCATGAGGCATTCCATTGCCTTCATTGCCATTTTTCCTATCTGAATGCTCTCTTTTAAAATTTGGAACAAGGGGTACTAAGGCGGTGCTGTAAACATGGGTACGGCGTTCGCTATTTTCTAGAATACAAACTCCCGACAGCTTTTCGCAACAAAATCTATCAGTTTTACCTTATAGCCCTGTTAGTTACGCATGCATTAACACGCTTCCGAATTATGTGGATTGATCAGAACTGCTTGAACACTTGTGAATGTTTCTGTTCCCAATTGGATACTCAATTCAAATTTTGGGTTCTCTCGGAGTGGTTAGGCCACTTCTAAGTCGGGTCCCGTCAGATGTCGCCAGTAAATGTTGCTCGTTGTGTCTTTACTTAATTTGCTCTGTTTCTATAACCTTTGCTCTAGAGTCGCCAGGTATCTTTATGATACCACCACGAGGTTCAAGTTCAAGTGCTGATCAATAACTCAATACTGTCAGTTAGTAAGTTTCAAATCAAGACACATTTATTATACAGTCAATCACTACTCATGTATAAAACTCTACTTACTAGACTATCTCTAAAACTAAAAGGCCTATACTTAGCTTTGGAACTTGCCTACCAGGCTATGGGAACAAATGGCCTTTCGTTCGATTCTGAGTCTGCAGGCTTCAAAGCTGGTATAGACTGGTAGCTAGGAGTGCCTATCTCGTAGCGTGCGTTGACTGGAGACTTACTTGGTTGGTGCAGCTGCTAGGCATGTCACTGTCAAGAGTTGTTTTGAGCTGCTGAGAGGCCCTGCCAAGAAGAATAAATTGAACTTGGGGACTCTATTTTATAGTACCCATTTGGGCAGACCCCGTAATTGGACTAAGTTCTGATCACTTGGATCTATTTCTCCAATACTGGAGCTGTTCTCTGATCGCTGGGCAGTTCCTAAGTGTCCGTTGGCCTTCCTTTGTCTTGGCTCCTGCTGGCGCCGAGCCTTGGCCTTGTTTATCTTAACTGTTTCCAATTGTTCCCGGGGATCGCTCATCAATATGTAGATGGTTGTTATTTTCAGTGCTGTCTGGGTTCCTGCAAGTTCTGATATACAGGAAACTTTGCACCTGCTTGTTTTTCCTGTGTTTGACTGAATTTCCCTGCATTCTTAGCGGATCTCCATTTTAAAGTCGGGAAGTGGCCTACCCAGGTGGCTACAATACCTGTTCATTGGTTAAATTAGAAATCAAATCTTCACTGCCAGGCAGTGGGGAAGTATCCTCTTATGTTTGCTTATAATCACCACAAATCCAAATTGACCTGTTTGCTTTCTGAGCTACCATAATGGATGCAGCCCATTCACAGCTCATCACCTCCTTCATTGCCCCGATTCTTTTTCAACTCATAATGCAATAGCCTAGCCTTGCAAAATATCAACTTTGCATTGTTCCTTATCTTGGCTTCAGCCTTATGATGGCTAATTTTATCATTTGCACAATGGTCACTTTGTGCTCCCTTAGCACTTCCTCAATATCAGACAAACTCTTACTGATCACTACTGTAAATAACGCAGCCCAGTTTAACTGTATTTTCCGAAGCCAATTTTGTCCCATCAGTCTTTGTTCCACTACAACCAATGACAAGTAATAGGATCATATTCCACTCTAACGCTAACTTCACCCAACGCTGGAATATTGTCATTGGAATAATCAACCAGTTTTGCATAAGGGAATACGACTTATGAACTTTTTTTATTCTCCTTCTGAGATAACTGTCTGTCCGGAGTCTGCACGATCTCCCCGTGTCTGCATGGGTTTCCTCCGGATGCTCCGGTTTCCTCCCACAGTCCAAAGATGTGCAGGTTAGGTGGATTGACTAAGCTAAATTGCCCCTGGTGTCCAAAAAAAGGTTAGGTAGAGTTACCGGGTTATGGGATAGAGTGGAGGTGTGTGCTTAGGTAGGATGCTCTTTCCAAGGGCCGGTGCAGACTCGATGGGCCGAATGGCCTCCGCCTGCACTGTAAATTCTATGACAACAGACACTGCTGCAGCCATATCCTTGATAAAAATAAGTTGTGAATCTCGGGCTTTCATTTCTATTGTGGTGTTGGAATTTTATCTTCAGCCCTATTGCTATCAACTTCCACGTGTTGTTTTTCTTTTTTTCATCTGCATACAACTCCTGATATTCCTGCCCGGTAACGTCAACTTCTGCTTTCATATCTATCAGATGTGGATTAAAGGATTTCCAGACTCCGGATGTAGTTTTAGATATACTATGACCTCGACCTGGTGCATGGCGGTGATCTGAAGTTTGATCGGGAACATTACTATTTCTGTTTCCTGACTTTCCCAAAGACATAGCACTTGCGGTGAAAATGGGGGCATATAAATGGTTGGTGGGCTGCCATGGCAAGCAACTGTAGCATCTAAATTTCTGACTCTGAGATTATTTTTTTTTAAATTTAATTCTTTTTCACATTTCCATCGAAATTTAAAACCACCAATAAACAATCAAAGGTAACAAATACAATGTCAAACCCTTGGTCAACAATCCCTTCCTCCCACGAACCCCCAAACAACCCCCAATATTTTAAATACAAACTTCAAAGAAAAGGAATCAGGAATCCACCTTCCATACATAGTCATCAATACCATCGACTCTGAGATTATTAACTTTGTTTCTGTGGTCTGGGTCATGCTGCCAGCTCAGGAAAAGAAATCCTTTGCAATTTTCAACTCTCTTTTTCTGCCATTTCCATGTCTGCGGCATCATCGCAGGACTCCTTCCCTGTTTGCTTATTGCTTTTGCTCAAATGCTTGGCCTAGATTTTATTGTCCTTTAGGTCTTCAATGAATGTGCCTCTAATGTTGTACTATATCCACATTGACGAGAAAGTTTCTTTAATTCGCGAATGTAATCTGCAACAGCCTCCCTTAACAATTGCTTTCTTTGCCGGAATACAATTCCCAGTACAATCTCATTCTTAGTCACGTCCAGAATCTCGGATAATTTCAGAATACTCCATAGTATTACTTGTAACATTGGTTGCCAGTCATCAACAACACCAATGGCAACCAAAAGCACCTGACCTCATCATGGTGAGAAAACAAATTTATCACGTTGCCCATTTTATTTGCTTTCAGCCAAATGTGTAACCTTCATTTGTAATTACACCTTTGTTTGGGTTGAATTCCCCCATTGTCCCCATATGTGCCTTCAGTGCCATTTCCGTCAATGGTGTGACATGCTGACTCACTATGTTACTGAATATAATCTGCACATGGAGCAAGTTTTCAAATTGCTCAAACCTCCTCAAAAGCTCCAAAATTGTGTCACAATGTTCTTTTGTCCTTAATTTCTCAAATGAAATGTAGAAGAAAATTCTGCCCCATCCTCATTGCCATCTTTCAGTTGCATATTGCTAACACATGCTGAACTGCAGGCAGCCATTGTTAAACTAACCTTATTTACATCTCCCAACAGAGAGGGCAGCAGCGAGGCAGCTGTACGAGACTACAGTACCTGTTTCCAACTTTGAGGAAACCTTTTTAGAAATGATGGGTATCTGAATATACCAGTAAGATACCAATGAGAGAGGAAAGGCACTAAATGTATCCCAATCACTAAATATGCAAATATGTTTACTTCAGTTTGCTGTCTTGTCTGTTTATGATCTGCTAAGCCCCTGAAAATCAAAGAATACCCACACTGCAGAAGGAGTCCATTCGGCCCATTGAGTGTGCACTGACCCTCTGAAAGAGCACCCTACCCAGGTCAACACCCCCGCCCCATTCCCGTAACCCCACCTAACCTTTGGGCACCAAGGGGCAATTGACCATGGCCAAGCCACCAAACGTGCACATCTTTGGACTGTGGGAGGAAACCAGAGCACCCGGAGGAAACCACGCAGACGTGGGGAGAATGTGCAGACGCCACACAGACAGTCACCCGAGATCAGAATCGAACCCGGGTCCCTGGTATTATGAGGCAGCAGTGCTAATGGCACAGATAGTGTTTCCGGCCGCTTCACGCACGGTCAATGCCACACTCAATGTTGGGAAGGGCACTGGTGCAAGCATGCCACACATGGCCCAAAAGCTTTCATTTTTGCAGATTGCAATGTCAAATGCTCAGGCTAATTGACAAACATTCTGCAAACATGATCATGCAGGTCCAATGAATGCCCTGTAGTAACTACTCACAGCTGAAAATGTGTTTAGCTTCAGGAGGGTCCATTCCTCCCACTCCATTACTGCTCATTAAGGTGTCAGACTTCCAATTTGCAGTTGAGGTGTTTTTGACTTAACGTTGCTCTTGCACATTTGTGGAAGTACAGGGTACATTTTTGGAGGAGATCTGGCTTTAGTAAAGAATGTAACTGCACCCTAACAGCATTTATTAGTTCTGTTGCTGTTAGTTTTGTGGTCTGTCTACACAAAGGCAGCAGGTATGGGGGATATAGTTGCAACATGACAGGGAGATGGAGCAGAGGCCTCGGAGAGGGAGGAGCTCTGCGCCGAGGGAGGAGCTCTGCGCCGAGGGAGGAGCGGGATCTTCACTCTACTTTATTGGTTAATTTACAATGGAAGAACAATATGCTCCAACAGATTATGGCCCATGCAGTGAATGCAATAATTTACTGCTGTGCTTTCTGTAATTTTATGAACAACTTTCCTGTTAAATGCAGTGGCGAATTACCATTCAAATAAAACCTGCTTAATTAATTATTGTAGCCCTCTGTTTGTGTTGTGGCCTCTTTCCTCTTATACAAAAGGTTTTAAAAATGAATCATGCACCAAGATCCACTCATCCACTAGCCAGGGATGGAAAGGAATGCCTTATATGTAATGTTTTTCAAAGGTTGCCACCTGGGATCTCCAGATTATAAGACATCCATGAGAGAATCCCAAGGGACACTGAAGCCTTCAGATTTCTATTTGTCTATTATTACACTTATGGATTTATTGACTTACCAGCATTTATTAGTTCTGTTGCTCTTGCCAATAAAAAATATTTGTCTGCAGTTAGCACCGTATTCCCATGCATTGCTCATATTACTTTCAGAAGTTAGGAGAGGGAGCCGGGAATTGCCCATACAGAAAGGTTTTTAAATTACAAGTATGCTGAACAAGAAAGTACAGTGTTGGAGCAAGAGGAAGATGCTACCTGGGCACTGCCAGCCTGGCAACCTGGCAGTGCGCCAGCCAGGGTGCCCAGGTGGCATCTGGGGTGCCAGGGTACCATGATGCCTAGAGCCCGACCGCCCAGGGACCCCGATCGCCTGGGAGGCTCCCCCAAGTGCCGGTACACCTGGTCCACATTGTGGAAACCAGTGCTAAATGGCACCCACTTGGGCACTCCAGTGAGGCCGTTCGATCCCATGTATAGGGTAACTCCGACGCAGACATATTCCAGTGGGACTAACTACTCATATGCTACAATAACTACAATATGCAAATCTGGATTCTGGCCTCAATGGGCGGGATCCAGATTGTGACGCCTCGCGAGATCTCATTAGATTCTACGAGGTGTGATGAGGCCGGTAAATCTCACGAGAGGCTACTTGAGAGAATTAACGGTCTCATCGTGCCCCGAGTCGGTCACGATGAGGTCGATAGATCGCGCCCTATGTGTTGGTGTGTACCGATGAGAGTGACGGAGAATCCTGGAACCTGGGAGTGATCCAGACACACACACATATATAGGGCGGGATTCTCTCATCCCGTGGCAGAGTGTCCACGCCGTCATAAACGGTGTCGCGTTTTACGACGGCGTGAACAGGCCGCTCCCAGGACTAATTCTGGCCCCTACAGGGGGCCAGTACGGCGCTGGAGTGGTTCACGCCGCACGTGGCTCAGAGCTAGTCTGGTCTAGTTAGTTAGAGTTAGCACACTTAGAGTAGTAGAGTGTCAACCCACTGCAAGCTGTGTGCCTTGTTACAGAAGTTCAATAAATCGTATTGAACCAACGTCTAAGTCCGGTGTCTGCTTTACAGTACAACTGCATCCAGTAGCACAGGGCTAAATAGCTGGCTTTGAAAGCAGACCAAGGCAGGCCAGCAGCACAGTTCAATTCCCGTACCAGCCTCCCTGAACAGGCGCCGGAATGTGGCGACTAGGGGCTTTTCACAGTAACTTCATTTGAAGCCTACTTGTGACAATAAGCGATTTTCATTTCATAACACGACAATACTCACTCCCATTCTTGTTCTCTCATGCACATTCACTCACCCACTCACCCTCTCACACACACACACACACACACACACAGTGACTCATTTTATCCCTCTCTCGCACACACCCTAAATACAAACTCATTATCTCCCTCTCTCTCACATTTACCCAAGCACACTCTCTCTTTCCCCTTTTTCTCCCTGCCACACACTCTCTCCCTAACTCACACGCGCACACACACACACACACACACACACGGGTAGTGAGTCTTTACAGTCTCCAACCAGGCCCTGAGTCCTCTCTCCCTATCCTCCCAGCCTGGCAGCCTCCCTCTCTCCTGGTGCTCACAATCTCTCTCTCTCCTTTCTTGGCCCTGCAGGCTCCTGGTTTCTCCCTGGTCACTGCAGTCTCCATCTTTCTTCCTCAAACCCCTCAGCCTCTCTTCTTTCTCCCTGGTCCCTGCAGCCTCTCTTTTTCTCACAAGGCTACGCAGTATATTATCTTTCTTTTTCTCCAGCAATGCCCTCTTCCACACACCCTCTCCCTAATTCCTTCTCTCTTTCTCTCTCTCTCTCTCTCTCTCCTCTCTCTCGCACACTTGCCACTTCTGGTGACTTGTGGGGGCCACAGGGGCCATAATCCGGCCCACAGGCCATGTGTTGGACAAACCTGCCTTACACTGTTGAGTCGAGAGACTTTTTAGCAGTAGAATTCTACATATGTGTAATCTAAAAATAGGTGTGGAGTGAAGAGTCTTCCTTCTCTCTGTGACCTGGATTGCCAATTTATACGAAGAGCAGACCTGGGCAGATCTGGAGCTTGCTCCGAGGATAAGCTGGTTAGTTGCTATGCCCCTCCATCCAATCCCAATGATTCCTTATGCTCTCCATGTCGAGCTGTACTCATCACCCTATCCCAAAGACCCCTTATACCCTCCAGGCCACCCTGTGGTACTGCTATGCCCATTCACCCAATTTACTCTGTACAGAAATCATGACCCCTATAGTAAAAATGCTTGTGTGGAAAAGCTTTTAAAAAATCATTCATAATTTGCTTTAAAAACATATTTTATTAGAATGTCAATCATCTAGACTTTTAAAATATCAACAGCAGAAACTAAAAGCACTTGACACCTCTTTATCTTATGTAAATCAACATTGTGCAATTGACAAAACAGATCCAAGAGAAAGAGTTGACAATCAGGCATTGTTTTTCCTTGGGTGCAATTGTTTCAACAGTCTAATAGATGTCTAGGCCAGGGGTATGGGTAGGGGGAGACATATGTTGACATGTGTAAGAAACTTGTAACTTACCTTTCCAAGGGTTTCCTCATTCACCTGTGAGGGAATATCCACCACAAGTCCTTGAAAAGCTGGATCATCTCTGAAAAATCCACAGGGGAGTAGGGGGATGCTTACTCTTGCAATGGAACAGGCCAAGCTGTGAATGCAGGGCACAGGCCTGCAAACTAAAGAAAACCACACCCTTATCCTGTGCTGACAAAAATTGGAGTGTGACGGGAATGGGATTGGGAATCTCGGAATATCCCTTCCTGCCTGCTATTTTTAAAGGACAGTGGAGTCTCATCTTCCAGGAAAATACAGTCCAATGTATTCGAGAAACAGGAAACCTATTATAGAGAATCATAGAATTTACAGTGCAGAAGGAGAAGGAGGCCATTCAGCCCATTGGGTCTGCACCAGCCGGTGGAAAGAGCACCATACTTAAACCCATGCCTCCACCCTATCCCCACAGCCCAGTAGCCCCACAAAACCTTTTGGACACTAAGGGGCAATTTAGCATGGCCAATCCACCTAACCTGCACATCTTTGGGCTGTGGGAGGAAACCGGAGCACCCGGAGGAAACCCATGCAGACTCGGGAGAAAGTGTAAACTCCACACAGCTAGTCGTCCGAGGCCGGAATTGAACCAGGGACCCTGGAGCTGTGAGGCAGCAGTGCTAACCACTGTGCCAAACACCTGCTGCATTCAAACCTTTTGTCTTTTAAGATCTGACTTTTGAGTCCTCTTTTCACTTTGCTTCTGCTTCTTCTTGCCCTGGTTATAAAGGTAAAAACAAATCTATCCTAATGTGTCTGTGCTTGTTACAACCTTCAATCATTTTACATCTGGTTGGTTGAGGAAGGCACAAAATCAAAATTTGTTTAGGGTGTAATGAAGTATTACATTGCATCACACCTCTTGAGAGGCAATTTCACACATTTAGAAAATAAAATTTTACAGTGAAGTTCCGAAGTATGAACATGACTATTTTTATCTTGTTCTCACAATATTTTTATTTTGCCTGAGTATCTGACAGGTTGTCACTGAACAATAGCTTTGCCTCAGTCACGATTTTTACAGGATAAATTGCCACAGGCACAGAAACACCATGTCATCAGTTTCTGGAGCAGGACCTGTTATCTATTAAATCTTGATTTTTTATTCTTTCCTCCTAACAACTACGATGCAAAATAAGTTACTAAATCATGTTGTTAAAATGGAATCAAACTGGAATTTAAAAGTATAAGAGAGGATCTAACAGACTGGGTGCAGGGATTGTGACTGGCATTCCCCACCCACTCCAGGATGGGTTTTCCGGCAACGTAGCTGGCCTACCATTAGTCGCTGGTGGGATCCTCCAGACCCACAGAAGTCAATGGCCGCACCACTGGAGAACTCGCGGGGGGGGGGGGGGGGGGGGGGGGGGGGGGGGCAGGGGTCTACACGCTCTACAATGGCGCTCTACACTGCCGGCATGCTAGCCCCAGCAAAACGGGGAATCGGTGGCCGTTTTACGCCATGTTTTCGGGCATAAAACTCCACCGTTCCCACGCCAGTATGGGGACATAGCCCCAGAATCGGAGAATCCAGACTCATTTCTATGTTCTTTCTACTGGAGTTGGCTTTTAACTCAGCAAATGTATTCCGCAGTTGTCGTGGAAGCCAAGAAGAAGCAGAAACAAAGTGGACGAGGGTTTTACAAATTAGGTGTTGAAAGGCAACGGTGAAAATGCAACGTTTTAAGTAGAAAAAGAATAAAATGAAAGTTGAATCATTAAAAATACAATGGTCTGGAGAAGGGAGGGAGTAAGGCAGGAAGCAATGTTTAGAATTTTCAATTTGTACAATGTTTTCAAGTGTTTGGTTTTGGAATCTGAAAGGGTGCTGGAAGCAGATTTAACAGTAACTTTCAAAAGGGAATTGGCTAAATGAAGGGAAGACAGTTTAAAAGGCTATAGGGAAAGAGCCGAAGAGTGGGACTAATTGAATAACTGCACCAAAGAGCCAGCACTGGCACAATGGATCAAAAGCCCTCTTTCTGTGCTAAATCATTCTGTGATTCTATCCTATTATTACTTCTCCTATTTCACAATATGTATTAACTTGTGCTGCCTTGAAATGGATGTTAGTCTGGCACTTGAAACTGCAGTGATTCTCACTGCAATAGTCCAGGAAAGTACAAGAGCAGGGATGTACAACTGCTCAGACCCCATTTGGAATATCTAAGGAAGGATGTGCTGGCCGTGGAGGGGTCCAGAGGAGGTTCAAAAGAATGATGACAGGAATGAAGGGCTTGTCATATAAAGAACAGTTGAAAACTCTGGGTCTGTACTTGATGGAGTTTAGAAGGATGAGGGGGGGATCTCATTCAAAATTTCAGAATACTGACAAGCTTAGGTAGAATTGACGTGAAGAGGATGTTTCGACTAGTAGGAGAGACTGGGGCCTCAGACTGAAGAGACAATCCTTTAAAACTGAGATGAGGAGGAATTTCTTCAGCCAGAGGGTGGTAAATCTGTGAAACTCATTGCTACAGAAGGCTGTAGAGACCAAGTCACTGAGTGTCTTTAAGGCAGAGATAGGTAGGGTCTTGATTAATCAGGGGATCAGGTGTTACTGGGAGAAGGGAGGAGAATGGGAATGAGAAAAATATCAGCCATGGTCAAATGGTGGAGCAGCCGTGATGGGCCGAATGGCCTAATCCTGCTCCTATATCTTATGGTCTTATAACCAAATCATACAAACTCTCAAAATTCCAATTTTGGCTTTTCTGTTTGTACCCATTCAGCTGATATAATCTGGAATTGATCCAACAGGCCTTCGAGCTTACTGAGGGAAACTTACTTTGAAGTTTCCCCTTTCCGTTCACTATTCAAAACTAGTAATGGAAAGTGCTTCTGGCTGCACATTGAGTCAGAACAGAACAAGGCTCAGAGGATTGCTCCCTGCCCCACTACAGTTGAGCAGCCTGCTGACACCATCTAATCATGAAACGTAGGAGATAATTCTGGGAGATATACCACAATTTGGTCAGCAGTTGCAGAATTGTACCTGCATTAAATATGTTGGCTTCAATTCGGATGGAGGATGAAGGATGAAAAGGTAGGGTATAGAATAAAATTGCAAAAGCTTCACTGGATTTTCAGAATTTTAATGTTTCAGTGTGAATTTAATCTTGTATCAGTAATCCAAAGGCCACAACAGCTACTGTCAGCAAAACATGCCCAGAACTAAATAACATCTCCTGCATGAACTTCATTGTATTTAATGAAACAAGATAGATACATGGGAGTGATGAAGGCAGTAATTTCATCTCAGGGTACAGATTATGCTTCCGAATGATTCAACCGTTTGTTCCAACAGTTTTGTGACATTGGGTTGGGCGGCACGGTAACACATGGTTAGCACTGTTGCTTCACAGCGCAGGGACCCGGGTTCGATTCCCGGCTTGGGTCACTGTCTGTGCGGAGTCTGCATGTTTCCCCTGTGTCTGCGTGAGTTTCCTCCGGGTGCTCCGGTTTCCTCCCACAAATCCCGAAAGACGTGCTTGTTCAGTGTATTGGATATTCTGAATTCTCCCTCAGATTACCTGAAGAGACACCAGAGTGTGGTGACTTAGGGGGGGCATTTCACAGTAACTTCACTGCAGTGTAATGTAAGCGTACTTGTGACAATAATAAAGATTATTATTATGACATTTATGCTACTCCTGGGAACAGGAAGCAAGGCTGACAGGGGAACTTAATTGAGTGGGAGGCCAAAAATCAGCTTCTCCCAATGGCAGGATGTTTGAGGGTGAGTTGAACTTCTCGACTCAAGGGTCAGATAACCCTTTTGCATGCACTTACATGTCATGCATACTGATTGAAAGGCAATCTCGTCAGAATTAAGTTCCCTTTCCCAATTAATTGATCTGCAAGTGAGAAATACATGCCTTCAGATTTATGGCCTCACATACGTGGTGTGCAGCAAGCAAGGTATTCAACTTGCTAGACTTGGGGTGAGTAGCTGCTGTTTTTCCCTCTTTGGGGAGTATTGTTCAGGTAGTGGTAATGATCAGGTAGTGGTAATCTAAGAATGATGGCTGAGGGAGTCAGGAAGGGAAAGTGAGGGTGCAGGCACAGAGGAGAGAGGGCAGGGCCTTTTGCCTTGGCTGTTGGGATCCCTTAAGGGAGGATGTTTCCGGGCAGGGATGATGGATGAGACACAGTCCTAAATGGTAGACTTGTGCTGTCCACTGTGGTGTCCTGGGGTTGAACTGAAGGTATTGTGAAGCAGAGGCAAGACTAGGGTGATAGTTGGGTACTGGATGGTCTCAAAGGAGAATCACAGAAACAAATGGCTCGGATAACGGAAGGGGTCAGAGTGAGGATGGGTATGGGGAGGGTATTAGAGTGGTGAGAAGGCATGTGGAGGATGATGGTTAGAGGTGCAAGGGTAATAGGGGTAAGTGCAAGGGTGAAAGAGGAGAGATGACCGGTTATATTCTGTGGGTCAGGTTGATGGGGAAGTTGATATTTGACAGAGGGAGATGGAATGTGTTGGAGTATGTTTGAAAGGTGACATGCACCATTCCTTCAGCTTCAATGCAGTCGCTTTGAAAGTGTGGCCCTTTGAAGTGGGAGGAGGGTCTTTTCGGCTGCGTGGGGTGAATGCTGAACACAATTGACCAAGTAAAAGTACACCCCAATAATCGTGAGTCAACTGGAGCAGAACCATGTTCCGGTATATTCTCCTTGGTATCGTCACCGTCTGAACACGATAACATTGATGCCTGACCATGGGTCTCCTTCCAACGGAAACCCAGCAAGATCGGGAGCTGGAGGAAAGTATGCGCTGAAAGAGAACTTCTGCTGAACAAGGCCCAGAGGAAGGGAAGGAGTCCGCAGATCCAGAACGACAGAGGGAAAAGCAATGAACCTACTAGGAATAGTATTCCCAAGATCCTGAGATTCGAGGGTAACTGACGGAAGCTCAAGGATGATAGAGGGAACACATCAGATGATGGATGGCAGGTTAAGAGTTATGGAGGGTGCAAAGGCCAATTGGGAACTCAAAGATCCCTGATAGCTGGTCAAGGCTGATAAAGGGGTGGGTGGAACATACCTGGGGTTAACGCAAGGTGTCAGACTATGACTCGAGGATGATGGGGGATGCTCAGGAGTGATAGCAGGGTGCATAGTCATGGTTTCAAATTCCTGTGATAATGTTCCAGTCTCTATATGCATGGCTGCTCAAAAAGATAAAGTCTTGGCATAGATTCCCCAGGATTGGATTCTTCACGGTGGGGTGAATGGACGCCAGGTTTTTCCCCATGCTAAGTACATTTTCAGGACAGGTGGTAGAGCCTCAAAGAATATGGGCAGCACGGTAGCACAAGTGGATAGCACTGTGGCTTCACAGCGTCAGGGTCCCAGGTTCGATTCCCTGCTGGGTCACTGTCTGTGCGGAGTTTGCACGTTCTCCCCGTGTGTGCGTGGGTTTCCTCCGGGTTCTCCGGTTCATCCCACAGTCCAAAGATGTACAGGTTAGGTGGACTGGCCATGATAAATTGCCCTTAGTGACCAAAAAAGGATAGGAGGGGTTATTGAATTACTGGGATAGGGTGGAAGTGAGGGCTTAAGTGGGTCGGTGCAGACTCGATGGGCCAAATGGCCACCTTCAGCACTGTATGTATGTTCTATGTTCTAATATGGTGATCAGATCAATCCTTGCAATTTGTTCACGGATCACCTCATGCAGACATGACGATGGGGCGACTCAACCCAGCACTTCTGATAGCAATGTTGCAGCTGCGGAGGAATGGGTGAAGTGTGGACCAGGGTCAGACACCGCAACAGCCAGAAGGTCAACAAGGATAGGCAGCAGAGGGTTAAGCAGTACAGGGTGCAGACAAACAGTGGCCTATTTGACACAGACTTTGGTGTGCAATTGTATATATTGCAAGAGGTGCAGATACCTGCAAATGCCTGAGAGGCAATGTTGGTGGCTGCTTAGAATGTCACAGGATGTGGTTAATCACGTATGTCAGCTGGTCCATGAAGACCTGCATCCACGAGGACTGGAATGCCAGTAGCTTTAAAAGTGACAGAGGCATTGAACTTCTTCGTTAGTGGTTCTTTACATGGTTCCATGAGGGACATGTATGGATTATCCCAGTCTGCCGTGCACAAATGTGTCAGGAGGTAACAGATGCCATCTTTAGAAGAGCCTGGGATTTTGTTAAATTTGTTAAACAGCCAGACCACTGGGAATTGATGGATTTGCAGGATTTCCACAAGTGCAAGGGGCACTTGACTATATATATGTGGCATTGAGAGCTCCCTGGGATCAGCCCGCGCACACTATTCATTGCAGAAAGGAGTTTCACTCTATAAGGTGCAGCTGGTATGTGATCACAGAAAACAGATCCTTCAGACATACACATGTTACGCAGGGAGCTCTCACAATGTCTACACCCTGAACAAGCTTCAGATGACATAAGTGCTTCCTCCCCTTCACGACTGTAGTTCTGGCCCATTGCTCACAGGGATACCCACAGCTGACCTGGTTGATGATGTCAGTGTGGAACTCGCAAAGTGCCACCAAGGTGAAGTACATGTCTCCCATGCCATAACAAGGACAACTGCGTTAGCACTCGCTAAAAAGTGTCCAGAATTATTGTGGTTTGCAGCACCCTGCGCCATGTTCCGGAGTGTAATCCACACAGACCCTCGTGGAACCATGTAAAGAGCCACTGACTTGGCTTAGCAAAGGAGGAATGATTTTCAAGAGGGAGATGGAGGAGCCAGATGTTTCCTCTGATGAGGAGGAAGGGAAGATAATGCTGCTTCATGAGAGAATGGATGTGGCAGATGCAGTGGCAGATTCCAGGTGCGATGAGGCAGACAGGCCCATGATGCCATCACCAGCAGATTCCAGGCTGAGTGTGGCACTGATGCATTTCTTTTTTTAAAAATAATTTTTATTCAAGGTTTTCAGAAAATATCAATAACAAAATGAGAAAGAAAAAAGAACCCAACAGGGTTAAGTACAAAACACAATCTAAAAAAGCAACCCCCCAAACCCCTCCCCCCCCCCGTACTTAAATAATAAATTAACATTAACACCCCGATTTAACACAACAGGTGTATACACCCCCTCAAACCCCCCAGTGTAAATAACATAAACAAAAATAAAGTAACACCCCCCACCCACCCCCCCCCACCCCCCGAGCTGCTGCTGCCATTGACCAATGTCTATCGTTCTGCCAGAAAGTCTAAGAACGGTTGCCACTGCCTAAAGAACCCTTGTACCGACCCTCTCAAGGCGAATTTCACCCTCTCCAATTTAATGAACCCTGCCATATCGCTGATCCAGGATTCCACGCTTGGGGGTCTCGTATCTTTCCACTGAAGGAGAATCCTTCGCCGGGCTACCAGGGACGCAAAGGCCAGAATTCCGGCCTCTTTCGCCTCCTGCACTCCCGGCTCCTCTGCCACCCCAAATATTGCGAGCCCCCAGCCCGGTTTGACCGTGGATCCTATCACCCTCGACACCATCCTCGCTACGCCCTTCCAAAATTCCTCCAGCGCTGGGCATGCCCAGAACATATGGGTATGATTTGCTGGGCTCCCTGAGCACCTAACACACCTGTCCTCATCCCCAAAGAACCTGCTCATCCTTGTCCCGGTCATGTGTGCCCTGTGTAGCACCTTAAACTGTATGAGGCTGAGCCTCGTGCATGAAGAGGAAGAGTTCACCCTCCCGAGAGCATCTGCCCACGTCCCCTCTTCGATCTCCTCTCCCAACTCCTCCTCCCACTTACCTTTCAACTTCACCAGCGAGGCCTCCTCCTCCTCCTGCATCATCTGGTAAGTTTCCGAGATCTTCCCCACTCCCACCCACACCCCCGAGAGCACCCTGTCCTGTACTGTGTGTGGCAGTAGCCGTGGGAATTCCACCACCTGCCGTCTGGCAAACGCCCTTACCTGTAAGTACCTGAAGGTGTCCCCCGGGGGGAGCCCATACTTCTCCTCCAGCTCACCCACGCTCGCGAACTTCCCGTCCACAAAAAGGTCCCCCAACTTTCGTATCCCTGCCCTGTGCCACCCCGAAAACCCTCCACCTGTTCTTCCTGGGGTGAACAGGTGGTTCCCCCGTAATGGGGTCCAAGCCGAGGCCCTAACTTCCCCCCTATGCCGCCTCCACTGCCCCCAAATTTTGAGGGCCGCCACCACCACCGGGCTCGTGGTATACCTCCTTGGAGGGAGCAGCAGCGGCGCCGTTGCCAGCGCCCCCAGACTCGTACCCACACAGGACGCCGTCTCCAGCCTCTTCCATGCAGCCCCCTCCCCCTCCATCACCCACTTCTGCACCATTGTCGCATTGGCGGCCCAGTAGTACATACAGAGGTTGGGCATCGCCAGCCCCCCCTATCTCGACTCCGCTCCAGGAACACCCTTCTCACCCTCGGAGTCCCTCGCGCCCACACAAACCCCATTATACTGCTGTTAACCCGCCTGAAAAAAGCCTTCGGGATAAACACGGGGAGGCACTGCAACAGGAACAAAAACCTTGGGAGCACCGTCATTTTGATTGACTGCACCCTACCCGCCTGGGATAGCGGCAACGCGTCCCACCTCTTGAACTCCTCCTCCATTTGCTCCACCAGCCTTGTAAAGTTAAGCCTATGCAGGGCTCCCCAGCTCCTGGCCACCTGGACCCCCAAATATCTGAAGCTCCTCTCCGCCCTTTTTAGTGGGAGCTCACCAAACCCCCTCTCCTGGTCCCCTAGCTGAACTACGAACAGCTCGCTCTTCCCCATATTGAGCTTGTACCCCAAAAAGTCCCCGAATTCCCTCATGATCCGCATTACCTCTGGCATTCCTCCCACCGGGTCCGCCACGTACAGCAGCAGGTCATCCGCATAAAACGACACCCTATGCTCCTCCCCACCCCGCACCAACCCCCTCCAGTTCCTCGACTCTCTCAGTGCCATAGCCAGGGGTTCAATCGCCAGTGCGAAGAGCAGGGGGGACAGGGGACACCCCTGTCTCGCCCCTCGGTGCAACCGAAAATACTCGGACCTCCTCCTATTTGTGGCCACACTCGCCATCGGGACCTCACCTGACAAACCCCTCCCTAAACCCGAACCTCTTCAGCACCTCCCACAGGTACCCCCACTCTACCCTATCGAGGGCATTCTCAGCGTCCATCGCCACCACTATCTCCGCCTCCCCCTCCCTCGCAGGCATCATGATAACGTTCAAAAGCCTCCGCACATTCGCATTCAACTGTCTCCCCTTCACAAACCCCGTCTGGTCTTTATGGATGATCTGCGGCACACAATCCTCAATCCTCGTGGCTAAGACCTTCGCCAGCAGCTTGGCATCTACATTTAGCAAGGAAATCGGTCTGTAAGACCCACATTGCAGGGGATCCTTGTCCCGCTTCAGGATCAAGGAGATCAGTGCCCGGGACATCGTCGGGGGTAAAGCCCCCCCTCCCTTGCCTCATTGAAGGTCCTAACTAACAGCGGGCCCAACAGGTCCATATATTTTTTATAGAGCTCGACCGGGAAACCGTCTGGCCCCGGTGCCTTCCCCGCCTGCATGCTTCCTATCCCTTTGATCAGCTCCTCCAGCCCAATCGGGGCCCCCAATCCCGCCACCAGTCCCTCTTCCACCTTTGGAAGCCTCAATTGGTCCAGGAAACGGCCTATCCCTCCCTCCTCCCGTGGGGGCTCGGATCGGTACAATTCCTCGTAGAAGTCCCTGAAGACCCCATTGATGCCAACCCCACTCCGCACCACGCTCCCTCCCCTGTCCTCAACTCCCCCGATCTCCCTAGCTGCGTCCCGCTTCCGAAGCTGATGCGCCAGCATCCGGCTTGCCTTTTCCCCATACTCGTAGACCGCCCCCCTGGGCCTTCCTCCACTGCATCTCCGCCTTCCTGGTGGTCCCCAGGTCGAATTCGGCCTGGAGGCTGCGCCTCTTCCTCAACAATCCTTCCTCATACCTTCCGCATACCTCCTGTCTACCCTCACCATCTGCCCCACCAGCCTCTCCCTCTCCCCCCGCTCCCTCCGCTCCTTGTGGGCTCTGATGGAGATCAGCTCTCCCCTCACCACCGCCTTCAGTGCCTCCCATACCATCCCCACTCGGACCTCCCCGTTGTCGTTGGTCTCCAAGTACCTCTCTATACTTCCTCGGACCCGCTCGCTCACCTCCTCGACCGCCAACAGCCCCACCTCCAAGCGCCACAGCGGGCGCTGGTCCCTCTCCTCCCCAACTCCAAGTCCACCCAATGCGGGGCGTGGTCCGAAATGGCTATTGCCAAATACTCGGTATCCTCTACTCTCGCTATCAGCGCCCTACTCAAAATGAAAAAGTCGATTCGAGAATAAGCCTTATCGACATGTGAGAAGAATGAAAATTCCCTAGCCCCCGGCCTTGCAAATATCCAAGGGTCCACCCCTCCCATTTGGTCCATAAATCCCCTCAACACTCTAGCCGCCGCCGGCTTCCTACGCGTCCTAGACCTGGAGCGATCCAGTGCAGGATCCAACACCGTGTTAAAGTCTCCCCCCATTATCAGGCCCCCCACTTCCAAGTCTGGGATCTGACCCAACATACGCCGCATAAAACCCGCATCGTCCCAGTTCGGAGCTTACAAATTGACCAGTACCACCCTCTCTCCCTGCAACTTACCACTTACCATTATGTACCTACCGTCGTTATCTGCCACAATGCTCGACGCCTCAAATAACACCTTCTTTCCCACCAAGATCGCCACCCCTCGATTTTTGGCATCTAGCCCTGAGTGAAACACCTGACCTACCCACCCTTTCCTCAGTCTTACCTGGTCTGCCACCTTCAGGTGTGTCTCCTGGAGCATAACCACATCCGCCTTGAGCCCCTTCAGGTGCGCGAACACGCGGGCCCGCTTAACCAGCCCATTCAGTCCCCTTACATTCCAGGTTATCAGCCGGATCAGGGGGCTACCCGACCCCCTCCCCCGCCGACTAGCCATGACTTGTAGGTAACCCACAGTCGCGCCGGCTGCAACATGCCAAACTTCACCCCCTTCCTGTGCAGCGCCGCTTTCGCTCGATTGTACCCGGCCCTCCTCTTCGCCACCTCCGCACTCCAGTCCTGGTATATTCGAACCTCCGCGTTCTCCCACCTGCTGCTCCTCTACTTCTTGGCCCACCTGAGCACACACTCCTGATCGACGAACCGATGGAACCGCACCAGCACCGCCCGCGGAGGCTCGTTCGCTTTGGGCCTCCTCGCCAACACTCTGTGGGCCCCTTCCAGCTCCAGGGGCCCCTGGAAGGACCCTGCTGCCATCAGCGAGTTTAACATGGTGACCACATAGGCCCCCACGTCCGGCCCCTCCAGCCCCTCCGGGAGGCCCAGAATCCGCAGATTCTTCTGCCTCGACCGATTCTCCATCTCCTCCAACCGCTCCTGTCATTTCTTGTGGAGCGCCTCGTGCGCCTCCACCTTTACCGCCAGGACTAAGATCTCGTCCTCATTGTCAGAGATCTTTTGTTGTGCCTCTCGGATCGCCACCCCCTGGGCCGTCTGTGTCTACAGCAGCTTATCAATAGAAGCCTTCATCGGCTCTAGCAGGTCCGTTTTAATCTCTCTGAGGCAGCGCTGGATGCCCTCCTGTTGCTCCTCCGCCCACTGCCTCCACGTTGCCTGGTCTCTGCCCGCCGCCATTTTGTCCTTCTTCCCTCCCTTCTTCTGGTCCACCACCACCTTTTTTGTCACCTCGCTCCTAGTTAAAGCCATATACTGACAGGGAGATATTATTAACTCCTTCCCACACCGGGAAACGTCGAAAAAGCACCCTTGGGGGCCAGAAAAGAGCCCAAAAGTCAGTTTTTGCGGGAGCCGCCGAATGTGCGACTTAGCTCCGCATAGCCGCAACCGGAAGTCTCAAGAGGGAATCCTTTTGGCAGTGTTCGCTTCACCAATCTGCCCCAAAATGTCTGTGGAAACTCCTGAAAAAGGTCTAAGAGTCCGTTCCAGACGGGAGCTGCCGAATGCGCGACCTACTCCTCCATGGCCGCCACCGGAAGCCTCGTCCCCGCTTCTTCAGTGGCCTTGGTGAGATCTTTTCACAGTTGTTCCCTCTGCTGTTAGAATTCAACTTTGATAAAGGCCCTCAGGTCAGTTTGCAGCTTTAAGCTTGCCCTTCCCCCACCTGCATGCTGGAAGAAGCCCTGTTTATCCTGTTGCAGCCAAATCTTTTACTGTTTCTGCCGGCTCTGGTAGCCAAAAGACATAACATTCCCGGGGGACACTGTCAGGGGAATGTTGCAGTCTTCCTGCCACACCGGGAAATGTCAAACAAATGCCGTGGGGGCCCTGTAACAGAGCCCAAAAGTCCGTTCCAAGCGGGAGCTACCGAATATGCGACCTAGCTCTGCATAGCCGCACCCGGAAGTTGGCACTGATGCATTTCTAATACACCGTGAGTTCAAATCCTCTGTTGGGTGGAATGCTGGGGTTCACTAGAGGGCACGGATGTTTTTGTTTCATTTCTTTGCTCTTGTGTGCTGGTGGCTGCATTACATTTTAGATTTTCTTGTTAAAACTGCTGATATTGTGATCCTGTGTCCAGGCCAATCTGAAATGAAACCATCCTATTTGTGCAAAATGTGCTGCTCGAGCAATACTGTGGCGTCACTGCCAGCAGGAGAACAACACTACCTGTACAACACGACATATTCCCAAGACCTCTGGCACCTGGAAGGAAAATTGCTGCAGGCCCTTGGCACCAGCAAGCCCATATGTATGCTACCTCAGAAGCCAAGTACACTGTTAATTTGGCAGGGATACACTCATGTTTCACTGACACATTCTCCAAATGGGGGCAATGCCTTGCGGACACCAGCAAGACATGCAGTGACTCAGCTGCAGATGCTCAGACACAGCCTCAGAGGGATGATAATCGGGTGAACACTACCTTATGGGTTGCCGGATGCGTTCCAAGACTGCAACTCTACAAATGATGCCCAAGGTTCAATCCTATACATGTCAGTATGCTCAGAGATGCCACTACTGATGAGGTGACACAATAAATCACCCAAGACTGATCTAGAATGAAGTGCAATGCCTTAAATGCACATGATCATTGCAGCAACTAGGGAATTATGAAAACATGCATGAATAAAGTGAAATTAAACATATATTTAGAAGTTTGTTTCATACAAATAGTAATTAGAGAGACCTGTGACATATTTGTGTCCTGATAATTTCTCAAACTTTCTTTTCCTATTACTATACCTACATGTAGCCTCTACAGGAGGCAGCCTACTGACTGCTACGTACTGTTGGCTGTGATAATTTTGGTATTCCAAGGCCTAGAAGGCACCGGTCTGTTAAGGGTCTCCTGCCCAGTGGCAGATGCAACCTTCATGGCCTGACCTGGCAGTGATGGCATCACTGGCAAAAAGGAATTAGTGCGGCAGGGCACCATTGAAGCATTGTGAGTGAAGCTCTTGGGGTGCCTTGCTGGTGATCTTGCTCCTTGTGCAAGCCCAATGGCACGTGCCTGACGCTGTGAGGAGACGGGGAACATGGAGGGAGGTCAAGATATCTCGTCCTCCTCTCACCTAGCCACTACTGAATTCCACCCATGGTGAATGCAACAAAGTGCAGGTCCAGTGCATACCTGACAGCCACTGAGTACTCTGCCAGCCCAGGCTCTCCATGGCGGTTGCCACCCTTTACAAAGACGAAGGCAAGCATTTGCATGCCAGAGCCGTGACAGTACTCATAATGTTGACAGACTCCTCCAGCTTTCAGTTTAGTCCGTGGATGGCATCTGGCATCTCTGCCTGTTGCTCCCCTGCCTGTCCAAGTTGTTTCTTACTGCCAGTCGCAGAGGCTCGTCATCTGCAAGGGAATGAGCAAGGGCCTGATCTCCAGCAGACCTCCGATGTGTCAGAGATCTCAGCTGTCAATTCCACCACCAGCAGTGGGCTTGTGTTGGTGAGGTGGTCACCAGATTGTGACTCCGAGCCTACTCTACGATGTACAGCCACCGAGGTGGATGTCGCTGTGCTGGTAGAGGGTACAATAAAATGCCATAATGGTGCATACTGTGAGGACTTTGAGGCATCATCCTCAGCATTGGTGATGGGGGTGGAGCTGGAACCAGGGGACGGTTTTAAGACTAGGGAGGGTCTTTTAAGACTAGGGAGGTTCTGCTGCAATTGTATAAGGTGTTAGTGAGGCTACACCTGGACTATTGTGTTCAGTTTTGGTCTCCTTACTTGAGAAAGGACGTACTGGCACTGGAGGGTGTGCAGAGGAGATTCACTAGGTTAATCCCAGAGCTGAAGGGGTTGGATTACGAGGAGAGGTTGAGTAGACTGGGACTGTACTCGTTGGAATTTAGAAGGATGAGGGGGGATCTTATAGAAACATATAAGATTATGAAGGGAATAGATAGGATAGATGCGGGCAGGTTGTTTCCACTGGCGGGTGAAAGCAGAACTAGGGGGCATAGCCTCAAAATAAGGGAAAGTAGATTTAGGACTGAGTTTAGGAGAAACTTCTTCACACAAAGGGTTGTGAATCTGTGGAATTCCTTGCCCAGTGAAGCAGTAGAGGCTCCTTCATTAAATGTTTTTAAGATAAAGATAGATAGTTTTTTGAAGAATAAAGGAATAAAGGGTTATGGTGTTCAGGCCGGAAAGTGGAGCTGAGTCCACAAAAGATCAGCCATGATCTCATTGAATGGTGGAGCAGGCCCGAGGGGCCAGATGGCCTACTCCTGCTCCTAGTTCTTATGTTCTTATGTAAGGTTGTCTCTTCTTTTTCTTCTTTGATAGGCACGTGAGTGGCTGCAGTGGAGAACAAAGAATTCGCCCACGGTTATGCGCAATCCCTTTTCTCAACGTTACTCTTATATGTACATTTGTGAACACCATAATGGAGGCACCCACACCTGATGGCTGCGACGCACCGGTCTCTCCATTCATCATCCCTTGACTTTCAATTGACGAGAAACTGAACTGGACTAGCCATATAAATACTACAAGAAAAGGTCAGAAGCTAGGAATCCTATAGTGGGTAACTCGCCTCTGGGACCCCAAAGCCTGTCCACCATCTCCAAGGCATAAGTCAGAAATGTGATGAATACTCTCCACTTGCCTCGTTGAGGGCAAGAAGCTCAACCGTCCAGGGCAAAGCAGCCCGCTTGATTGGTATATCTTACACAAACATTCACTCTCTCCACCACTGACGAACAGTAGCAGCAGTGTGTACCATCCACAAGATGCACTGCAGCAACTCTCCAAGGCTCCTTCGCAGCACTTTCCAAACTCCGAACTGCTACCATCTAGAAAGACAAGGGCAACAAAACCTGGAAACACTTCCCTCCAAGACACTCACCATCCTGACACTTCAACGTCTGCAGCATTTCAAGAAGGCAGCTCATCACCACCTTCTTAAGCATACATAGAACATAGAACATACAGTGCAAAAGGAGACCATTCGGCCCATTCAGTCTGCACCGACCCATTCAAGCCCTCGCTTCCACCCTATCCCCCGATCCAATAAACCCTCCTAACCTTTTTGGTCACTAAGGGCAATTTATCATGGCCAATGCACCTAACCTGCACATCTTTGGACTGTGGGAGGAAACCGGAGCACCCGGAGGAAACCCACGCAGACACTGGGAGAATGTGCAGACTCTGCACAGCGACCCAACGGGGAATCGAACCTGGGACCCTGGTGCTGTGAAGCCACAGTGCTAGCCACTTGTGCTACCGTGCTGGGCAATAAATGTTGGCCTAGCCAGCAATGGCCACATCTTGTAAAGGAATACAAAAAACAATTTCCAGGTATCTAGGGCGGGATTCTCCCAGCGGCGCCGGTCGAGGGGCGCTGAACGCGGCCCCCCCGCGATTCTCCAGCCCGGATGGGCCGAGCGGCCGTGAAAACAAAAAAGCCCCGCCGGTGCCGTTCTAACCTGCTCTGAGCCGGCAGGACCTCGGCATTGAAGGGTCGGGTGGCGGCCTGTGGGAGGGGATGGGGGGTCCGACCCCCGGGGGGGGCCTCCGATGTGGCCTGGCCCGCGACCGGGTCCCACCGATCGGCAGGCTGGATTCTCGAGCTGGGGGCCTCCTTTCTTACGTGCCGGCCCCTGTAGCCCTGCGCCATGTTGTGTTGGGGCCGGCGCGTTGAAGGAGGCCACTGCGCAGGCGCGTGTTGGTGCCGGCGCCACTGCGCATGCATGGATCCCGCGGTGCACATTTCACGCCGGGATCGGCAGCTGGAGCGACACGAACCGCTCCAGCGCCGTGCTGACGCCTGTAGGGGCCAGAATTAGTCCTGGCAGCGCCCTGTTCACACCATCGTAAAACGCGACTGTGTTTACGACGGCGTGGACACTCTGCCGCGGGATTAGAGAATCCCGCCCCTATTGTTCTCTATTGAATTATCTATTCACTTCATATTGAATATGTAAATAACACAATGTCACTTCTTACTGAACGTTGGATGCCACTAAGTATTATGGGTTATCCTCTCCTAAGTCAACATCTTGTCCCATTCTGTGAAGAACCTTCATTCAAGGATTCTTCAATTAAAAATGTTTTAAATAAATCTTTAATTGCGAGCTGAGAGTTTCCAAATGTACTTGCTTTAAATAGAAATGATAGTCTTAAATTATTCTTGGTGTGTCTCAGGTTCTGTTGTTGCACAGGGAGAGGATGCTGAGATGTGAACTTGAAAGCAGAGTGCATGTCATCCTTGGTGAGATTTTGGGAGAGGTTTGCCTGGGGTTTCCTTGAAGACAGTGAAATAATTTTATTAAATCTTTATCCAATGCAAATGGATAAATTAACAAATTTGTCCCATGCATTTGCCACGGTTAAATAAAAGAACATCTGCACAGAAATGTCAGGAAGCTTATTACCTTCATGATATGGATTTTTATAGTGAATGCCAAGAAACATGTAAAATTTCAGCAAACATTAAACTAAATTACATCCAACTTCTTTACCAATAAACTCTACAACCGGGACTTAGTGCCACTAAAAGATTCAACTTAAATAAATGTATAAGCTATCTTTTGGACTTGATTCATGACACAGCCCTTTCAAAGTTTAGCCACTTGCAATGGCTGAGTGTTCCATTGATGTACATACATTTTAAAAATACAGCTGTTCTGATCATTTATATTATTGCAAAATATAAATGTTACAATTTGTTACATGTAACAAATCTCAAAGTCTGTGTGATAGGGCGATGAAGCAATAACCTCATCTTTCATTTCCCACCATCCGTTGTCACTTGCCCTCCCTACTCCGCCCTCTCTCCTGCTTGAACTCCGATCGCCTTCTTACTCCTATTACAGTCCTGTCGCTGCCCTTGCTATCCCATCACACTTTGCCCCTCCATTGCGACTCTCTTCTCTCACTGCCATCCACCAGCCCATTTGACAACACCCGCCCCTCCCCACTATCTGTTTTCTATTGTTAAACTGCAAAACTGGTCATTTGTTTTTAAAATCTTTTATGACAGAATAAATACATTTTAGACCGTAAACATTTTTTTAAAAACCTCAGTGCTAGGAAAGCTGTGTAACATTAGCCTGGATTCCATGGAGGGTGTCTTCATCGGGTGTCTGATATTTGACATTACAATAAGGCACTCTTGTGACAGAAAAATATAATTTTATTGTGTTGCTGGGTTTCACAAAGGGCTGGATGTTATAGGTTGTAAAATGGTGGATTACATCTAACCGCCACCACTTCATGATTTGAGAAAGGCTGCCACTTGCTCAATGTCCAGATCTGTGTGCCAACATGCAAAGAAAACCCTCCACATGAGATTTGTTGGAGGTTACCATGGTGCATTTGCTCTCAGCAATTCTATACTCGTTTTCAGGACGAAATTATGTCAATGGGTATAAGTGCATGACAAGGCACAAGGTACCAACAGTATTGCATGGATAATGACCCGGGTCAGAGTGGCAAAACAGAACCTGAGGAATTCTAGAGTGAAACATATGCTTCTCTCAGAATAACAAGGGTCTTTAGCAGAAGGTGTTGTACAGTGTGTTGCAGATTGGATATCCTGCATTGCTGTCACTTGGTTTTCCTGTCGCTATCCTTTGCCATCCAAATGGACGTGGTCATTCTTTAGAGGCTGAAGAACATGGAGGTGAATGTCAGGACAACAGTCACTCAGACACCTCAGTGACCCCTGCAAAGGGCTTAAGAACACAACTTGTCAAGGAGCTTTCTCATCTGATTAATACAATCTACTTTTGTCACAACTGCCATAACTCCTTCTGCCCTATCTTCAAATAAACAACAGTCTATCCAGTAGCCATCCTGAAATACCACATCAAACCTCTTTGGCTTGAAAAGACCAGGCAAATTTTAATCATCTGATTCAATAAGTCAGTGGGAAATAAATGCACCCTGTCTTGAACGACTGTAATCTCCAACAAGAACGAAGAATGATTTAAATGTGCATTCCGCTTTAATGCATTGAATCAATAGTAACCATAAACCAACCTCACATTGTGTTCCTCCTGGATTTGGAATCATGCCTTATTGTCTCCTCTTCTAATTCTCCTAGGTGCACCCTGAGGGCCAGTATTACAAGAGATGGTTTGGCTGCTCTGTCCCACAAAAAACTCAAAGGGTAGAATTTCATAATTGAATTCATGTGATGGGGTCTCGCCCGCCCCGAGAGCTGCTGGCCAATCAGCAGCAACAGCTGTGCATTGCAGGCGGTGTCACCAGAGGAAGCTGCGCTAATGCATTGGACTTTGTCCCAATCACTTGGTTCGATTTTCTCCAATGCTGGAGCGATTCCTTGATCGATGGGTGGTCTTGAGGTGGTCGTTCACCTCCCTTTGTGTACGCTTCTTCTGGCGCCGACGAGTCTGGGTTGGCTTTATGTATCTAAGTGTTGCTCATTGTTCCCGGGGATTGCTCATTAATATGCAGATGGCTGGTGTTTTGTTATGCTGATGGTTGCCGGTATCGATCTTGTCTGGCCTTTCCAGAGGTAAATACACACTCAACCCGCAGCTGCTTGTTTGTGTCCTGTTGGCTGACTTTCCCATCAGCCTTTGCCGTTCGCCATTTTAAATCGGGAGTTAGCCATTCTAAGTCGGGAGTTAGCCATTTTAACTGGCTACAATCCCGGGAACCTGCAAGCAAACGGTTCTAGATTTGTTTTTCAGGCATGTTGAATATAGCATTAGAATGAGGCCCTTAGGTGGGCCTCAATTGGCAGTGGGCCAGGAAGACTGTTCATGAGCCTTACCATCCTGGGCTTAATTGGCAAGTGAAGGCAGAGGATCCCCACCGGGCATCCTCCCGTCTGACTATCCAAACTCACCTTGGGGAAGGCCATTAAATTCTAGTCAGAGTGAGTAGCTGCTCTTTAAAAGTTATTATATTAAAGTCCTGGGGTTCAGGTTAATGTGGTAATCACTGCATGTTACTTCCCTCCACAATATGTGCCCCAAATTTCTGGCAGGTTTCTTGCTCCAATCCTATTGCTCACCCATTTTACATCATTTCTCTGTTCTGAGGACAGGTGCGTCGAGCTCACTGAACTCAAGCTGACTGCTATTTTGTCCAGAATGCCTGCTTCCTCTAGTGCTGCCAACAGCAAGTTTTATGTCCTGTTCATGCAGATCTCTGTCTCTCCTCCAGGTATCTTTTGAGGCCTAGCTGTTATCTCTTCCGCCTTCCTCATTGTTGCAGATTGAATTTAAACAGTGTGTATATATTTTCATTGTTACATCAGTTAATTCTCAATTTATACCATGAACCCAAGGCAGGCGGTTATCAACTCCGCACGAGTTCCAACAATGCATTTACAGACTAATAATTAAAACAAAATGTTCAAATGGAGGCAAAAAGTGAAAGTAAGTAACAACATAAACAAAATTCTGGACTCATTCCTTCACCAGGAGGCTTGACCTTTTAGCAAAAATAAAACAAAAATTACTGGAGAGGTCAGAATCAAATATGGTGAAACTTCGCAAATTTGTAGCATACTGCATAATAGGCAATACTTAACTAATTCTCTGACATTTCTTTTGCATTATCTAATCGTGCGACTTACATTGAGACACATGTAGAATAGGCTTCCGTGTTTTTGGTTAAAGCAAAATGCCTCGGTAAACCTTTTACTGATTATTCTACAACTCTGACACTGATGTGATTGCCCGGAGTAGTTGAAAGGTTAAACAAAGCATCACGACTGTCAAAACTGACTGAAACCAACTGGTAATCAGTGCTAATAGGTAGATAATGACTAACACAGGCTCTGCTTACACATAGATGAATCACAGCAGACATAATGCAGCCTAGATTACTCACTAATTGAAGGAAATGTGGGATATTCCAGTCAAACTGTGATTAAAGAACAACTGAACAAACTAAGATTTGTGTTAAAACATTTATATTTATTTTTCATGGAAGCAGTATAGTTCAATCGAGCCACTTTACCAAGAGTAACTGTGCGAATATAAATAAGTGAGCTTTAGTTCAGGCCACATCACATCGGGCCGATCACATCACATCACATAGGAATTTTGCTCAAAGCTACAAGTGTACTGTAAGACCTGTTAACATTTAATCCCCAGGAACTGTTTCTGCAGGTCAGTTCTCGAGTACAGCATGGTCTTCAGAGTTTAGATTATTCAAGTATAATATATTCAGCACATACTAGAGATTTTATGGAAATTCCAGAAAGTACCCAGTGCTACATGCATCAGAAAAGATGTAGGTTTATTAATGAGTTCCCTAAGGTATTTAACTAGATTTGTGTGTGCCGAGTTTGTACAGCATCCACAATCATGCTGAGAGAAAGGCTGACCTATTCTCAAGCCAGAAGACTGAAGGCTAAGGCTAAGCTGGGTCAGGGAGGGGCTTACACTCAGTGTCCAGACCCTGGTGTGACCCCTCCTTTATAGTTCCAGATTTATTACATAGGGGGAGCGTAGGCTCCCAGTATAACCCCTACATGGAAAGGATCCACTGCCAAAAAGGAGCAAAACTCAACAGCTACTGCAGCCTGAATGAGTTGAAGGGTACATTAAAGACAGCAGAAGCCTCCTGATTAAGAAGGTGATGACTGAACAGCCAACTTGGCAACAGGTAGGGGCCGCTAATAGGCTCCTCCCTCCAACAGGGTTTACTGCCACTAAAATATTTCACCTATCTTCTGCCAGATCTGATAATGGTGAGAGCCAGGAGAAAGAGTAATCAGTATGTGTTCTGAATGGTCCATCTTCATTTAAATGCAGCGGGTTATGTATGGGTGGCAAGCCGTCTGCTTGGGATGGGATGGGTAAGCTAGGCATACATTTCTAACAATGCTGTGAGGGGCAGGAGTATTTTAGCCCCTTGGCTAAACTTTTCTTGGTACTTTTGCCTGAATGCAATGGTGTATTGAAGGAAAAGAGAGGCCACAGTGTTGCCTACAAAAAGGAATAGCATATGTTGAGCTGATAGTGGAGACGAATTTTCTTTTTATTAATGTTTGTCTTTTGCTCTTTTATTTGCTTTTCCTCCCTCTCCTCTCCTGAAAGTTCAGACTCATACAGGGGTACTTTCCCAAAGGCACCAGCAGCATTCCCCTGTCATGCCAATGACCATTCTCAGGTGTGAGCAGAAAGCACTTAGCTCCTTTTGATATGGTGAGGAACTGTCAATCATCATAAAGAGTGTTTATAAACATTGTGGATAGCATCAAAGCAGGGTAATTGAGATGCATTCAAGCATGAAGGGCAAGATAAATAAACAAACCCCCTAAGCAGCTGTGTCTGGACTCATACAACTGTCAATCACTGGCTAGTGAAATGTATTATGGCATGAAATTGAATGGAAGATTTGCATTTAAAAGGCTATCAAGGGATTTGAAGCCCTTGTGAATGTACCTGTCTTTCGTGGAAGCCTCTGACACTTGTCACAGCTGCTGCTTTAAACACTTTTGTTTGAGGCAGCAGATGTTAGGGAAGGGTAAGTGGAAATGCAGTAATTTTTCACTCTATTACCTGGACTGCTCTTCCGCTTTCAGGCAGAGGTGAGTGATGAGGGTCTCTGATGTGGGTCTGATGCGGGGGTGGGGGTGCCTGATGGCACATCTGATGGGGGTTTTGATGGGGTATCTGATGTCGAGGCTAGGTGTTTGGTGAGGAGGTCGATGGTAGGTGTGTTGAGTAACCCTCATGTGTACGTGCTGTGGGTGGGGGGTGACCCGTTATTCCCGTGGTTGGGGGGAGGATGTCCCTACTTGTCAGTGGGGGCAGGACTTGCATTGCAGGGGTAGGGGATAGGGGTCCTTCCACTGGACTTGGGGGGGCACCTCAATTATGTTCTGACCACCTTGACCCATCTTGGGATCCATCGTGTCAAGGCCACGCTTGTGCAAATTTGCACCAAAGCAAATTTCCTGCTATGGGAGTCAGAACATAATGGGCGCATTAAGACTTGGGCTTTGAGCCTGCTAATGACATTAACATTTATTTAAACGCTTGATGTGCATCCTCCCACTGATGCGGGGCATGTAGCTCGCTGATGCTGCCAGCGGAGGATCTGAGCATCACAACGGGCGCGAAACCCATTTTTCCCTCATGCTCCATTCTCCGCCAAACTGGAATTCCCAATCAGAGCGATGTTAAATGGAGAATCCACCCTCCTATCCAATTGATTTCACATCATGCAAGGAGGAGGTGAATTCGTACTTCACTTAGCTAGGATCTGGAATATTGTGCAGTGGAGAGTGGGGATGGATCGTTCAGTTGTGGTTTTCAAAAGGAAATTGGATAAGCACTCAAAGAGAAGATTTGCAGGGTTAATCGGAAAGGGCAAGGGAGTGGGACGACTCTTGCAGTTGTTCTTGCAGACAGCCACATGGACACAGCAGGCTGAAAGGCCTTTATTTGTGCTCTAAACTTTCTATGAGTCAATGAAACTTATAAAATTCATCATAAATAGCACTCACTGTTTAATACTATGGTTATTATCAACACACAACGTAAATAGCACCCACTGTTTAATACAATGGTTATTATCGATACACAACATAAATAGCACCCACTGTTTAATACAATGGTTATTATCAACACACAACGTAAATAGCACCCACTGTTTAATACAATGGTTATTATCAATACACAACATAAATAGCACCCACTGTGTAATACTGATATTACAATGCTATTGTAGCCAGAGAAGAGGGTGGAAGCCGAACCAAATAGCGCTCTGAATTTGCTTTGTGGCACAAAAGAACTCCCGATCCAACAAAGTTAAACCAACTTGCCCTCGGTGGTCTTGCTGATTTATCGACCACTTTGCCTCAGCTAGTTCAGCAGGAAGAGGGCAGAAAGTGGAGTTTAATATATAGCTTTGCGAAGACTATATCAGTCTACTGCTTGACCAGTGTGTGATATCAGTACAGTATTAGAGCGAGCTTCAACTCTCCACTCCAGAGGGCAGAGGGTTGGGCTAGATTTGTTTTTCGCAACTTTTCTTTGAACCTCAATCTTCCAGATGTTAGTGAAAAGGGTATTGCAGGTTGACTGGGCCAGGATTGCAATTCAATTAAACTTTGAAGCCTGGACAGTTTGCCTGAACTTTAGAAACGCTAGCACCATAAAGACAGCAGCCAATAATCAAAATCTGGGCTTCAACACTGGGGATATCATCGTGATCAAATGAGGCGGGACACATATGGGTGGGGGAGGCTTGGGGTTTTGAGATTCCCGGGGTGGAACTGATTGTCGGTCTCTCACCATCTCCAATTCCGTACAGATATAATACTATGGCTGGTGTTGCCGGTCTCGCAAAGGCTGCCCACAAGTTTCTGGTAGCAGCCCATGTGGTCAGATGCCAGAGAAGGTAGCAGCATGGATGGAGGCGGCACTCCATGTGCAGGGGACTACCACACACCCTGAAGTTCTGGCCGCCCATCAGGTTGAGGAGGAACTCAGAGGGAGACAGCAACAACGGCCAAAGATGTACAGTCGTTGTTGGTCATTCGAGGAGATGACGGGCAGCATGTGCCGCAGGGAACCCCGTCTCAACAAAGAGATGGTGCAGCACCTGTGCCACGTCCTCGTGGACTTGGCACCCCATGGAGTAGGAGGACAGCTGTAGCCAATGGCTGTGAAGGTCACCGCAGCCCTGAATCTCTATGCAGTTGGATCATTCCAGGGCTCAAGCAGGGACTTGTGCGGCATTTCACAAGTGCTACAGCCCCACAAGTGCATCTGAGAGGTCATGGATCCCCTGTATGCCCGGACATCAGACTTTATCAACTTTGACCTGGACCAGGCCACCACAATACCCGGGCTGCAGGATTCTCCGCCATTGCTGGGATGCCCCAGATCCGGAGGGTAACAGGTGGCATGCATGTCAGCTTTCATGCACCAGGGCACCGGAGAATACCCTTGATTAACAGGGAGGGGTTTCACTTCCAGAATGTTCAACATGTGTGCTACCACCACCTCCGTATCTTGAATGTGTGTGCGTGCTTCGCAGGGTGCGTGGATAACAACTACATCCTGGGACACTCAGAGATCACAGGCATCTTCGAGTCTGCACCACTGTGTAGATGACCTCAGCGATGCTCTGCAGTGCCTCGGCAATGTCCATCTGTATCTGGAACATGTCCCTCAGTGACTGGGACATAAAGTCATGGTCCTCAGCCATTGTCGTCACGGAACGAGCTATGCCTTGAGCACCACCACTCAAGAAGCTGACATTATGCTTCAGGTTGTCCACTGCAGTCGCCACCCTAGCAGTATTGACCTTCGTGTCATGCGTGGTCGGCATCATCTCCATTGCCCATAGCCTCCAATTGGCTATACACTTTCTGGAACCTCGCTGACATTCCTTCCTGAATATCACTGCTGTGTGCTATAATCTACATCAGTCTGGGAGAACCTTGGCCAGAGACTCGGTATCTGACTGGGATACAGCTGTGTCCTGGGATCCAGCAGACCTCCGACTGCTGACTCCCTTGGACGTTCCTGCCTCCACCTGATGTGCATCAGCAACTGTGTGGTGCTCAGCAGATTCTACCCTAGAAGCCTGCCCACTAATGTCGCTCATCGAGGTGTGTGTCTCTGTGTTGGTGGAGGGTGCAGGTGATAGCAGTGATATGTCAATTGTGGTCTCCTCGGGGCTTTCATCCGAGGTGGTCTCTTGGGTGGCGGGAAGGGAATGACCCCGGATGGCCCAGTCCCATCAGATAGAGATCCTGTGAGAGAATGAACATGTGGTCAGTGAGAGGGAAGGAACATTTTGTCTGACATGAACAACTCACTTGAGAGAGGTCATCTGGGTGAAGGGGCAGTGGGTCCTTACCTTTGTGGTGCAGGCCTACCTCGCTGTCGGTTACTGCTCTCTCCTCGGCCAACCTCGCAATTTCCAGGACCTGTTCTTAATAGGGGAACAGGACTTGAATTTCTGCTACTCCGTCCCCCATCTTGGCCCGTTCCCGCTTATTATGGCCTATCCTCTCCTGCAGGCACAAAGAGAAAGCATTGTGGGCCAAACACTTGGTGGGTTGGTGGGGGGCGGTGGGGGGGGGGGGGTGATCTATAGCAGATGGCTTGTGTGGCACAGCACCTGGACATGAAGGTGTTGTACTGGTAGGTGCCAGTGGGTTCTGAGGAACAAGCAAAACGTTTGGATGTGGGGAGGGTGTGAGGTATCAGCCAGTGATTTGTGGGGAGGTGGGGAGGGGTGTGGAATTTGAGGGGTGGCAGGTGGATCTGTTGCCAGGAGAGGGGTGGTAACTTACACTTGTAGTTCGGTGGAGGTCGTTGGTCTTCTTCTGACATTGGACGGTGGTCCTCCTTGTCACGCTACCCGCATTGACAGTCACGCCATTGTCTCCCAGGCGGTACTGGTGACCCTGCTGCTGGTCCTCGAACACCTTTGGGGGAACAGGACATCCCGTCTTGCATCCACAGCTTCGAGAAGCCTGACCAGGTCGCCACCTCCAAGCAAGTATCAGATCTGTGCATTGCCATGCTTGTGTGTTGACTGCGATTGAGTGGTGAGGGAGCATTTAAAAGTAGCTCCTCCTTGTTAGCGGCGAGACACTGAGGCACAAGTCTGGCAAATCGGACGGTGAGACAGCCAGTAATGACGAGAAGCTCATGGGGGCTTATTTCCAGCACAAAGTGCCATCAAATACGGGCCATGATCTCGCCAACACTCGATTGCGAGAAACACCTCGCCAATTGCACCCACAATGACACTAAGAAATGTTTCCGTTAAATCACTCCCAATATTGTTGAGTTTGAGAAAACAGGAATGCCGAGTTCAAATAGCAAAGCAGTAATCTTTTACTTATTATAACAGTCTAGCCCACCTCAGTAGTTCCGTTTAAAAAAAACATTTTTAGTTTCTTATTTCTGTTATTCCTTCCAAGTGGACAACCTCATATTTCCCCACATTATACTCCACTGCCAATTTTTTGCCCACTTACATAACCTATTTATAACTATTTGCAGACTCTTTGCATTGCCTTCACATCTTGCTTTCCTCCCTATCTTTATATTGTTAGCAAATTTGGCTACAATACTGTCAATCCCTTCACCTAAGTAGATGATGAATAGTTGAGGCACTCCACTAGTTACAGCTTGCCAACCTGAAAATGATCCATTAATCCTGACTCTGTTTCCTATTAGTCCTCTGCCCATGCTAATGTATCACCCCCAACATTGTAAGTATAATAACCTTAATGTGGCATCTGATCAAATGCTTTTTAGAGATCCAGATACACGACAAGTATTGGTTCCCATCTATACACACTGGTTCTTACATCCTCAAAGAATTCTAATAAATGAAGGCTTACCACATTTGCTTGACTCACCCGATTATAGGCAATGTGACCCTCATTACCCTAAAAGTGTTCTCTTTGCACCTACGACTGATGTTAACATGAAAACCTTCTGCAGTAAATTTTTTTTTTCTTTCTTTAATGTGACTTCAAATTACATGCCCCAAATTTTGACTGGTCCACAATGTGTCATATCAGCTAATGTGCTATTAATGGGTTAAACAGTATTTTTTCATTGCATTTTTGGCCATATAACAATCATGCATTACTTTTACCAATTCATAATGCATCTGATCTTCCACAAAATGTATTGAGTGAAGTTCTTTCTACTAGTGCACTAAACAAAAAGCAAAATCAATTCACTGTTGATGTATTATCTGCCTAAGAAAAGGATTTGAACTTCATGGAGGTCTCTCAGAAGGACACTCGACAAAATGTTACTTAGAGCCACTGCTCTAAAAGAACACACTAAACCACAATGATTATTTGAACACAAGAGCTTCTTCTCCATGATGATAATGAAACTTCCTGATTTAACTTTCTGAATCTTTCTGCTTTTTCGTTCGATTTGTATATTTGTTTTTCTTATCTTTCAAAAGTCTCAACTAAGCAAGAAGCAGATTAATAACCTGGTTCTACTCCTTCGCGAACACTGTGATGTTATCCAGTTGGATGGAGAATCATGGGGAAAGATTTTTAATATTCCCATGATTGGAGTGCTGAAGCCAAATATTTATCCCTATGTGTGTTGCTTGAATCAAAATTAAAACTTTTTAAAAAATATCTCTCTGCCGCTGTCTTATCCTTACTTGCCTGAATCCTAGCTCTATCATCTGAAAAACTATCCTCGCAGTTTCACTTTTTTCCTCTAGTGAACTAATTGACCACCTCTTGAACCAAAATATGAACTAATCACATGGGTCCCACAGACTGACACTCTCCTCTCATCATTCTATGGTTGTCATCAACCATTCTTCAATTCGAGGATGATATCTGTTCAGGTTCATTGGTTTCTGCCATGAATCTTCATGTGACTGAATAGGTCAATTCTTGACCTGCAGCTCGTTGGGCACATGGAGCAGGACATCTCACCAGGTAGCAGGATCCAGTTATCAAAGTTTGCTTGCCACTGTTTCCCTTTCTGCCACTGCTCTGCCTCATGATTGAGTCGTATGGACTCAAGGCCTGATGCAGCTTTATGGATAAGTTGCCACCATTTTGAACAATTGGTAGCAAGAGTGCCACCAATCATAAATGCCAATGCTGCAGTGCTTCAAGGAGAGCTTCAGAATCTTGGAAGCATTTCTTTCGTCCAACCTGGAACACTGACCGTTTGAGAATTGAGAAAACAAGAACATGGCTGGGGAGACAGTTTTTGGCCCTCAAACACAGTGACTAGTCCATCAAAGTTGAATTTGCAAGAATTTAGCCTGAATGCATGTGAAGCTGGCTTCAAGAAATGCACTAACATTTGTTCACCAGTCCTCCTGTTGAATCTGAAGAATGCAGTTGAGGAATTTCTCCAGCCCTCTATATGTGGCTGATACACAGACCGAGTCTCATTGCTGTACAGGAGCATGGTGGCGACAACTGCTCTGTACACTCGGACTTTTGTTGACTTGTGGGAGACTTTGTTGTCAAACACTCGCTACATAGTTAATAGAGGAGCTGAGTTGGCACAGCTGATCTGGTGTTGGTTCTCCTCATCAATGGCAGCCGTTTGAAAGAAGTAGCTCAACATATGGGAAATGCTCAACATTTTCCAGAGTTTCGCTTGCTACATGTATGGGGGGTGAAATATTTGGCTGACCAGGGGCGAGATTTGAATCACCGGGGGCTAGCGTGAATCCCGCCCCCGCCGGTTGCTGAATTCTCCAGCACCTGAGATTCAGTGGGGCGGGAATCGTGCCGCGCCGGTTGGCGGGCCCCCCCCCCCCCCCGCGATCCTCCGGCCCGGATGGGACGAAGTCCCGCTGCTAGCATGCCTGTCCCACCGGCGTTGATTAAACCACCTCTCTTACTGGCGGGACAAGGCGGTGCCGGCGGGCTCCGGGGTCCTGGGGCCGCGGGGCGATCTGGCCACGGGGGGTGCCCCACGGTGGCCTGGCCCGCGATCGGGGCCCACCGATCCACGGGCGAGCCTGTGCCGTGGGGGCACTCTTTTCCTTCCGCCTTCGCCATGGTCTCCACCATGGCGGAGGCGGAAGAGGCTCCCTCCACAGCGCATGCGCGGGGATGCCGTGAGCGGCCGCTAATGCTCCCGCGCATGAGCCGCCCGGCAATGTCATTTCCGCACCAGCTGGCGGGGCGGAAATCAGTCCGGCGCAGGCTTAGCCCCTCAAGGTTAGGGCTGGGCCCCCCAAGATGCGGAGGATTCCGCACCTTTGGGACGGCGCGATGCCCGACTGATTTGCGCCGTTTTTGGCGCCGGTTGGCGGACATCGCGCCGATACCGGAGTATTTTGCCCCAGGTGTGGGTTGATATATGAGATTTGTTTTTACAACATTCAAGTGTCTTGGATACAGATTTGAGGTGGTTAAGGACGGAATTGTCCATTGACCGGAGGATCCCGCAGTGGCTGATGACAAGTTGCCTCTGTCACGAGAAAACCCACCGTGGAAGGGGCTGGAGAATTCCGCCCCAAGAGTAACTTGAAAATCCAGTGCCAAGTTGGCAACAACACTGTAAAGAGTACCCCACTTAAGCCCACACCTCCCCCCCTATCCCCGTAACCTAGTAACCCCACCAAACCAGGCTGCAGAAAGATTTAGACAGTTTAGGAGAGTGGTCCAAGAATGGCTGATGAAATTCAACGTGGGCAAGTGCAAGGTCTTGCACTTTGGAAAAAAGAATAGAGGCATGGACCATTTTCTAAACGGTGACAAAATTCATAATGCTGAAGTGCAGAGGGACTTGGGAGTCCTAGTCCAGGATTCTCTAAAGGTAAACTTGCAGGTTGAGTCCGTAATTAAGAAAGCAAATGCAATGTTGTCATTTATCTCAAGAGGCTTGGAATATAAAAGCAGGGATGTACTTCTGAAGCTTTATAAAGCATTAGTTAGGCCCCATTTAGAATACTGTGAGCAATTTTGGGCCCCACACCTCAGGAAGGACATACTGGCACTGGAGCGGGTCCAGCTGTGATTCACACGGATGATCCCAGGAATGGTAGGCCTAACATACGATGAACGTCTGAGGATCCTGGGATTATATTCATTGGAGTTTAGGAGGTTGAGGGGAGATCTAATAGAAACTTACAAGATAATGAATGGCTCAGATAGGGTGGATGTAGGGAAGTTGTTTCCATTAGCAGGGGAGACTAGGACCAGGGGGCACAGCCTTAGAATAAAAGGGAGTCACTTTAGAACAGAGATGAGGAGAAATTTCTTCAGCCAGAGAGTGGTGGGTCTGTGGAATTCATTGCCACAGAGGGTGGTGGAGGCCGGGACGTTGAGTGTCTTTAAGACAGAAGTTGATAAATTCTTGATTTCTCAAGGAATTAAGGGCTATGGAGTTGAGATCAGCCGTGATTGAATGGTGGAGTGGACTCGATGGGCCGAATGGCCTTACTTCCGCTCCTATGTCTTATGGTCTTAACCTTTTTTGGACACTAAGGGCAATTTATCTTGGCAATCCACCTAACCTGCACATCTTTGGACTGTGGGAGGAAACCGGAGCACCCAGAGGAAACCCATGCAGACCAGGGAAGAACGTGCAGTCTTCGCACAGACTGTGACCCAAGCCGGAATAGAACTTGGGACCCTGGTACTGTGAAGCAACTGTGCCAACCACTGTGCTACTGTGCTGTCCTGTCACCTGCAAACTAAAGGCTATGTGTGTCTATGGTGGTCAGTTTAGTTTTGGCACAGAGGCGGCTATGGGTGAAGAGTTTTCCATCGAGACGATATTTAAGGGCAGTTGATCTTTGATGAGGTAAATAGTCAGTGACAGATAGATTGTAAATAGTATGGGGGCTATCACAGCCTTGTTTGACCTCAATACAGATTTTTCAGCATCTGTCTCAGATCCCACACTCAAAACCGTTTCATTCATATCATAATGAATCAATTGCAGGATTGTGATGAAGTTTCTTGGACATCCAAATGCGGCGGCAGAGGGCGGCGGAGGCAGATGACGGCGTGGTAGCCAGCAGGGGCGAGGGCAGGGGTTAGGGGGGAGTGTGGGGGAGTTCTCTTTTCTCCAAATCCATAGGATGAGTACATGGAGTCTTGATTTGAATAAAACGCTCCAGATTTGAAGATCTCAGCTGGAATATCATCAGGGCCACAGGCTTTGCTGTTTTTCATCTGTTTGATTGCTTGATGCAGCTCTGCCATCACTGGTGGTTCACTCATAGATTATATCACAGGGTACTGTGCGATAGCCTGGAGTGTATCAGCTGCCACTGTGGATTCACAGTTGAGGAGTTGTTCAAATTGCTTCTTCCAGCATTGGCAGATGGCATTTGTTATCCTTAAGAAGAGAGTCACCACTCTGTGAACAAAGAAGGGTTTGTCCATTTGACTTTGGTAGCTTCAAAAAACTTTACATGTCATGATGCTCAGTATATTGTTGGATCTCTTGGGCTTTCCTATCGTATGTCCTTTATCTTCCAGGTTTGTCTTCGCGTGTAAGCCTTGAGCTGTTTGAATGCCACCTTTTTGACTTGTGACCTTGGGTTGATTTGACAAGCAATGAAGGGAGCTCAGTTTTGTTGCAGGAGGTCTCATTTTTCAGCATTGCTTTCATCAAACCAGTCCCGATGACAATGATGCTCAAATTCAATATTCTGGACCCAGGAGTCTCGTGTAGCTGACTTTATTTGATCCCATTGTTCTGGAACTGAGTTGAATGTGTGAAGATTTTTCAGATTGGTTGTGAACTGCATTTGGAATTATTTTCGTTGGTCAGGGCTTTAGGGCTGAGACATTGATTTCCTTCCCCTTGGACCTTTGGGACTTGCGATGCTTTGCTGCTAGGTGGATGTTCATCGCCACTCGATCATGCCAACGATCTGTCCAGTAATCTTCAGTCCCCCACATGAATATAGTGATACAGGCATCACTTCAATCTTTAACTGAAATAATTACATAATAATCTGGGAGGTATCAATACTTTAATCTAGGATGCCTCCATGTGTTTTTATATTTGCCCTCCTGGCAGAAGAGGGTGTTTGTTATAATGAGGTAACGCTGAGCACATTATTTGAATTGGCTTTTCCCATCCCACTTTTCCCAATGATTCGTCTCATCAGTCATGGTCAATCCTGGCATTAAAGTCCCCCAAAAGGATGTTGCTTTCTTCTTTTGGGAAGGCAGTAAGGACTTCATCAAGATCAAAATAGTACTTTTCCTTGACATTTTCAGATTCAGGAGGCCGAGCAAAAGTGCTGATGATGGTTGCATATAATTTATACTGAGCTGTGGTGGTGTCTCCGGGTCAGAGAATCGCCGGGGGCCGGCGTGAATCCCGCCCCCGCCGTGTCGCGAATTCTCCGCCACCAGAGATTCGGCAGGGGCGGGAATCGCGCCGCGCCGGTCGGTGGGAATCCCCCGGCGATTCTCCGGTCCGCGATGGGCCGAAGTCCCGCCGCTGTCAACCCAAGCCAGCCGGCGTGGATTGAACCACCTTTAGGACGGCGGGGGACGGCGGCTCGGGTGGGCTCCGGGGTCCTGGGGGGGGGGCGCCGGGCGATCTGGCCCCGGGGGGTGCCCCCACGGTGGCCTGGCCTGCGATCGGGGCCCACCGATCCGTGGGCGGGCCTGTGCCGTGGGGGCACTCTTTACCTTCCGCCTTCGCCATGGTCTCCACCATGGCGGCGGCGGAAGAGACCCCCTCCACTGTGCATGCGCGGGGATGCCGGGAGCGGCCGCTGACGCTCCCGCGCACGTGCCACCCGGCAAAGTCATTTCCCCACGCCAGCTGGCGGGGCACCAAAGGCCTTTCCTGCCAGCTGGCGGGCCGCAAATCAGTCCGGCGCGGGCCTAGCCCCTGAAGGTGAGGGCTCGGCCCCTCAAGATGCGGAGACCTCCGCACCTTTGGGGCGGCGCGATGCCGGACTGATTCGTGCCGCTTTTGGCGCCGGTTGGCGGACATAGTGCCGATATCGGAGAATCCCGCCCAGGATGTCTGGTGGTGCGTCCAGAATGCTATTCTATATGGAAAAACCAACCCAGTGGACACGACGTTTGCTGGTAGCCTTTCCTTTCCAGAGAAAGGTGTATCCCCCTGTTTGTTCCTTCATCTGCCTCTCCTCAAGAAGATGGGTCTCACTTTATATCATTACAGTTCTTCTTTGTGAACGGTCACTCTTTTTTTTAATAAACAATTTTATTGAGGTATTTTAGGCATATAAAACAATGACATTGTATAGTACTGTACAAAAAAAGAAAAGCAAATAACACATAGTACAAACCACAACTCCATTCTCGCAAGGACCTGCCTAAACCACCCCCTACTCTACTCTACCCTAGCCGCCCCCCCTCCCCCTGCTGACGGTTAATTCTCCGCGAAGAAGTCAATGAATGGCTGTCACCTCCGGGCGAACCGATAGTGAACCTCTCAAGGTGAACTTAACTTTCTCTAGACCAAGAAAGCTCGCCATGTCCGATAGCCATACTTCGGTCTTCGGGGGCCTTGAATCCCTCCATGCCAACAGTATTCGTCGCTGGGCTACCAGGGAAGCAAAGGCCAAGACGTCATCCTCCTTCTCCTCCTGGACTCCCAGGTCCTCCGACACCCCAAAGATTGCCACCTCTGGACTCATTACCACTCCAGTTTTCAATACCCGGGACATGATGTCCACGAATCCCTGCCAGTACCCCCTGAGTTTAGAGCACGACCAGAACATGTGCACGTGATTAGCCGGCCCATCGGTTCATCTGGCACACTTGTCCTCCAGCCCGAAGAATTTACTCATCCGGGCCACCGTCATGTGGGCCCGGTGCATGACCTTAAACTGGATCAGACTGAGCCTGGCGCATGTTGCGGTCGAGTTTACTCTGCTCAGAACTTCTGCCCAAATACTGTCCTCCATCTCCCCCCCTGAGCTCCTCTTCCCACTTAAGCTTTAGGTCCTCAGTCTGTGCATCCTCCGCTCCCATTAGTTCTTTCTAAATATCTGAAACTCTACCCTCACGTAACTCTCCCCTCGATACTACCCTGTCCTGCCCCCCCTTTGGCGGAAGGCGTGGGAAGGACGGCACCAGCCTGCGCACGAAATCCCGCACCTGCAAGTATCTAAAGTCATTCCCTCCCGCCAGCCCAAACTTCTCCTCCAACACCCTCATGCTCGGGAAGCTCCCTTCCAAGAACAGATCACCCACCCTCGCAATCCCCGCCCTCCGCCACAGTCGATACCCACCGTCCATGTTCCCTGGGGCAAATTGGTGATTGCCGCAGATTGGGATCCACACCGATGCTCTCACTTCCCCTATATGCCTCCTCCACTGGCCCCAGATCCGAAAAGCCGCGACCACTATAGGGCTGGTGGAGTACCGCGCCGGTGGGAGCGGCAGAGGCGCTGGAACCAGGGCTGCCAAACTGTTGCCCCTGCACGAAGCAGCCTCCATCCGCTCCCAAACCAACCCCGTACCCACCATCCATTTCTTTCTCATCGCTATGTTGGCCGACCAGTAGTAGTTGCTGAAGTTCAGCAACGCCAGCCCCCCTTCCCCTCTGTTCCTTTCGAGCATCACCTTCCTCACCCGCGGGGACTTCCCCGCCCATTCAAATCCCAGGGTAATTTTATTCAGCCTCTTAAAGAAGGACCTCGGGATGAAAACGGGGTGACACTGAAATATGAACAAGAATCTCGGGAGAATCGTCAACTTAACAGTCTGCAACCTCCCCGCTAGTGACAGCGGGAGCGCATCCCAGCTCCGAACCTCCGCCCTCACTCGTTCCACCAGTCGGGACAGGTTGAGCTTATGCAACTTGCCCCAGTCCCGTGCCACTTGTATCCCCAAGTATCTGAAGCTTTCTCCTACCAACCTGAAAGGCAGCCCCTTCAGCCTACTCTCCTGCCCCCTCGCCTGATTTACGAACAACTCGCTCTTAGCCACGTTCAGTTTATATCCTGGAAACCGGCCAAATTCCCTCAGGGTTTCCATACTGTCCATCCCCGCCATTGGGTCCGATATGTATAACAACAGGTTATCCGCGTATAACGAGACTTTATGTTCCACTCCCCCCCGACCAGCCCTTTCCAGTCCCTTGAAGCTCTCAGAGCAATTGCCAGGGGCTCTATGGCCAGCACGAACAACAGTGGGGAGAGAGGGCAACCCTGTCTTGTCCCGCAGTGCAGTCTGAAGTAATCTGATGTCGTCCTGTTCATCCTTACACTAGCCTCTGGGGCCTGATATAACAGCCTAACCAAGTCAATGAACCCCTCCCCGAACCCAAACCTTTCCAGCACCTCCCATAGATAGTCCCACTCAACCCGGTCAAAAGCCTTTTCCGCATCCATAGCTATCACTATCTCTGCCTCCCTGCTCTCCGGGGGCATCATAATCACATTAAGCAGCCTTCTTAGATTGGCCACCAGTTGCCTATCCTTTACAAACCTGGTTTGGTCCTCCGCAATTACGTCCGGTACACAGTCCTCAATTCTAGTCGCCAAGACCTTGGCCAGTAATTTAGCGTCTACGTTGATCAAAGAGATCGGCCTATAAGACTCACAGGCCTCCGGGTCTTTATCCCGTTTCAGAATAAGTGAAATAGTGGCCTGTGACATCGTCGGGGGTAGAACCCCTCTGTCTCTTGCCTCGTTAAAAACCCTGACCAGCACCGGCCCCACTATCTCGGCAAACTTTTTATAAAACGCCACCGGATACCCATCCGGCCCCGGGGCTTTACCCGACCGCATGACCTTCAGGCCCCCCAATACCTCTTCGATCCTGACCAGGGCCCCCAGTCCGTCTACCACCCCCCTACCCACTCTTGGGAAGGTCAGTCCATCCAGGAATCGTCTCATCCCCTCCGGTCCCCTGGGGGGGTTCCGAAGTGTACAGCTTACTATAAAAGTCCCTAAACACCTTGTTCAGCCCTGCCGGGTCCCCCACCAGATTTCCCTCCCCATCCAATATCCTTCCTATCTCCCTAGCTGCTTCTCTCTTCCTTAGTTGTCTCGCGAGCGTTCTGCTGGCCTTCTCTCCCTGCTCATATATCGCGCCTTTTGCCTTTCTAAGCTGCTCTACGGCCTTGCCTGTAGTCAGCACCCCGAACTCTGCCTGCAGCCTTTGTCGTTTCCTGAGTAATTCTGGCCTCGGGGACCCCGCGTAGCTCGTGTCCGTCCGTAAGATTTCCTGAACCAGTCGGTCCGTTTCTCCCCTATCTGTCCTGTCCCTATGAGCCCGGATTGAGATCAGCTCTCCTTTCACCACTGCCATCAGCGCCTCCCAGAGCACCGCTGCTGAGACTTCTCCGGTATCATTTACCTGCAGATAATTCTGCATGCATCTCTGAACGATCACTCATGAGTGATTATTCATGAGTGTTTAGAAAGTTACAACATGAAAAGTTTTCATTCTTTGACCCCACAGTGTCTGGTTCCCCAGACTTGGACAAAATGGAACAGCCTATTTTTTGGGCCCATTTTAAGCCTGCTCCCGATTTGGGACAAACAAAAGGTATGCTGCTAGGGCTACTTAGTCATTGATGCTGCTGGCTAAAGACATCTCTACCCTAATGGGACCAATGATCTTCATGAAACTCTCGCCCGTGTGCAGACCCTTGCTACGGGACTCCTCAGCCCCTGTCACCAATCCTCATTGCCACACGACTTGGCAAATGGACCCTGGTGGAAGCCTGTGCATTACTTTGTTTAACACGGGAACCTTGGGACACCGCCATTGTACGGTATTGAGGGGTTGGTGGTCAGATTTCGGTGACATGTCAAATAACAATGATTGGAAACACCTCGCCTTTGCAACATTCTTCCACTTTTGCAGCTGATGAGATGCACAATCTTTCTTCGCCTGTTCTGCTGTTGAGGACGTTTTGGATCACACATTGTCTGATGACTCCCCCCAAACCTGCCACCATGGGTGGCCCTACCAGGAGCTAGGAACTCCCAGCAGCCTCGTTCAAGAGATCATCAGAGTGCACAAGCCTCTCCACCACGTCAAGTTGGCAGTTTACCATCCATATAACAGCACATTGGCAGACTAATTCTTTACCACTTTGCCAACTTCCCTTTATGTCGTGAAATGTTGTGTGAAATGCAGCACCAGAAAATGTGGGATCCATATTGGTGTTTCTGAGCCTTACCCCTTGACTTTTGAAGCTATTCAAAGAACGTTCCTTTCTGAGTCATTAAAGTGGAGCAACGCAGGGATTTGTTTATCTTAAAAATGCAGAGTTGATTCCCTCCATTGAGACAGAGACATTCAAAAGATATTAGGTAAAGCAAGAAAAAAGTTAGACTGCTGAAATATAAAATGTGAAGAGACGAGGAAATAATAAAAAAAATCCGATTTTGAGTGCATACATAACTTCCCTCCCAGTGGGGGAGCGGAAAGGTCAAAAGCTCACGGGTTGTGCAGTGCAGCTGCACTTTTTAACATTGCTTTCAAATAATTTACATTGTCAGGAATGAATGTGTTTGTTAATCCAACCTTTTAATTACATGATGGGCTAGTGGTGGTGGTGGGGGGCGGTGGGGGGGGGGGAGCAGCGGGTGCGGGGTCTTCGGGTGGTGGTTGTGATTTGAGGCTGTTTGCATTCAGAGTAGTTTTAAAGAGACACCAGCATTCTGTTTTAAATCAGTTTTATTATCATAAAACATTGGTTATGTTACTGATGATGACTTTAATAGTATGCTGAATGACCCCCTAGCTTTCTAAACCTTCGATTTAATTTCCGTGAAAATTTCATGCAGAACGGTTTACTTGCATACTGTCTTCTTGGGGATTAGCTATCTTCTAACTAAGGATATCATGTGCAGTTGTTTTTACTTCCAATGGGATGAACATTTCAGCACGTAAAATAATACTTTGTGCCCAGCAAACATTCAAGGCACATGACAGAATGTTTAAGAATGACAATTAGACATCTTCTGCATATATCAAAAGTAGGTAGGTTTGCATAATAACCTGAGGCATTTTAGAGTACAATTGGAGCCACTAAAACTGCTGCATTGTGAAAATGGAATATTGTTTTTATTATAAAGTTCATGGGCTTAACTAAAAGTAACAAGAAGAAATCTGCTCTGGACATGTTTCAGAATTTATGTATAATGCCTCTTTGTCAATTGGAGTGCTGATGTAGACCTTCTGTGTGCGTATACTTGTCTATGCATGTGTGTGGGTGCCATATAACAGTTCAGCCCTTTATTTAAGTTTGAAATTGTAAGGCAAAGAAAATGATTTGTAAGGGGTGCCATTTAACGGCCTCATTGCACACAACTTAGTGTCTCTCGCGAGATCCGCAATGCTCGAAACTTCTTGCAAGATTTAACAGAGTCTCGCGAGACGTCACAATTGGGATCTTGCTGGGCAAGATCCAGATATGCGTAATTAAATAATCCACTAAAATTAGTTAATTATGCATTCATTAGATTCTGGATCCCGGGGCCAGGGATTCTCCGGCTGCACCTGGAAGCTCTTGCCAGGGTGCCATTTTGTACCTGTCCACACAAGCATGGACCAGTCGTATTGGAATGTGGTGCATCTTCCAGGCCATCGGTGAACCCTAGGTTATCATAGAATTTACAGATATCATAGAATTTACAGTGCAGAAGGAGGCCATTCGGCCCATCGAGTCTGCACCGGCTCTTGGAAAGAGCACCCCACCCAAGGTCCACACCTCCACCCTATCCCCATAACCCAGTAACCCCACCCAACAATTTTGGACACTATGGGAAATTTAGCACGGCCAATCCACCTAACCTACACATCTTTGGACTGTGGGAGGAAACCGGAGCACCCGGAGGAAACCCACGCACACACGGGGAGGATGTGCAGACTCCGCACAGACAGTGACCCAAGCCGGAATCGAACCTGGGACCCTGGAGCTGTGTAGCATTTGTGCTATCCACAATTGTTATAACCTGCCTACTGACGATTGGCTGGGGACTAATGACTATCCCACAATCCTATGGGAGTATGAACTTCCCCAATGAGGGGGGCGGAGAAACTCCTACTATAAATAAGCTGGCCAGTCCAGGAACCAGGAGGAAGGAGAAGGTAGCAAGGGAAGTTACTGTTATGTATATATTGTTATAGTAAATAAACGTTATTATTTTGTATCCTTAAAACTTGTGCTGGATTGTTCGGGGCCCTTACAAAACTGGCGACGAAGGTAAAAGTGAATAGCTGTCTACACTGCTGAAGCCACCTCCCTGGATTTTTTGTTGGATACAGGTTGGAAGTTGTTTTCTATTATACCATGCCTCTTTACGGACGTTTGGATGTTTTTGATGCTGCGCTGGAAAGCTGGAACCAGTACACACAACGGATGCGTTACTATTTCCGGGCAAACAATATCACTGAAAACGAGCGCCAGGTGGTCATATTGCTCACCGCCTGCGGGCCGCATACGTTTGGGGTGATTAGGAGCCTTACGTACCCAGCTGCGCCGGACACCAAAATGTTTGATGAACTTGTGAATATAGTGGGGCAACACTTTAACCCAACCCCGTCCACGATAGTCCAGCGTTACCGGTTTAATACCGCTGAGAGGACCCCTGGAGAATCCCTTGCCGATTTTTTATCCAGGCTACGCGGGATTGCGGAATACTGTGACTATGGTGAGACCTTGTCAGAAATGTTACGCGACCATTTGGTTTGTGGTATTAACAATGCGGCCACCCAGAGAAAGTTGTTAGCGGAGCCAACATTGACTTTTCAACAGGCAATACAAATAGTCTTGTCCCGAGAGAGCGCAGAGCGAGGAGTACAGGAGCTACAGGGAATGGAAGTGCATGCCATGAGCGGTTGAAGGAGCGGTTGAATAAACTCGGTTTGTTCTCACTGGAACGAAGGAGGTTGAGGGGAGACCTGATAGAGGTATACAAAATTATGAGGGGCATAGACAGAGTGGATAGTCAGAGGCTTTTCCCCAGGGTAGAGGGGTCAATTACTAGGGGGCATAGGTTTAAGGTGAGAGGGGCAAGGTTTAGAGTAGATGTACGAGGCAAGTTTTTTACGCAGAGGATAGTGGGTGCCTGGAACTCGCTACCGGAGGAGGTGGTGGAAGCAGGGACGATAGTGACATTTAAGGGGCATCTTGACAAATACATGAATAGGATGGGAATAGAGGGATACGGACCCAGGAAGTGTAGAAGATTGTAGTTTAGTCGGGCAGCATGGTCGGCACGGGCTTGGAGGGCCGAAGGGCCTGTTCCTGTGCTGTACATTTCTTTGTTCTTTGTTCTTTGTTATGCCTTGGGGCGCAACCCTTTCCACCCAAAAACGTCCCCCCGCACTCCTGCGGTACCTTGGGCGAGGCAACGACCAGACCGACGCCAGTGGCCATCGGACATTCCTCCCCGAAGGGAGCCTTCTCCAGAGCCAATGGATGAGGAGCCATGTCCGTGTCAGACTTGTAGGCGCCGACCCCGTCGCGGACGGCGGTCCTGGGGACGCCAGAGGCGCCGTCGTTCCGACCGAAACTGGGACCAGCCCAGAGGCCGTACCTTCCATGTGGATGAACCTGCGGCGACCACTCATGAGGACGTGGAGACGGAGGACGACTGCCTGCAGCTGCATTGTGTGGCAGCTCCCCGTGTGGCCCCCATTAAGGTGACAGTACGGGTCAATGGCCACCCGCTGGAGATGGAGTTGGATACTGGCGCAGCGGTCTCCGTGATCGCCCAGAGGACATTCGACCGCATCAAGCAGGGTATACAGACCCTTACACTAACTGACTCACAGGCCAGGTTGGCCACCTACACGGGGGAACCACTGGACATTGCAGGAACTACAATGACCCCTGTTGTCTATGGACGCCAGGAGGGGCGTTTCCCACTTATTGTAGTGCGTGGCCATGGGCCCAGCCTGTTGGGTCGGGACTGGTTGCGCCATTTGCGGTTGCAATGGCAGCACATCCTCCAAACAGTTTCTGGAGGGTTGACTGAGGTGCTAGGACGATACCCAGAGGTATTCCAGCCTGGTTTGGGGAAAATAAAAGGGGCCGTAGCCCGTATCCAAGTTGAACCAGGAGCCACGCTGCGCTATTTCCGGGCGCGCCCAGTGCCTTACGCTTTGCTCGAGAAGGTAGAAGGGGAGCTCACTCGTTTGGAGAGTTTGGGTATTATCAGGCCCGTCCGTTTTGCTGACTGGGCAGCACCAATTGTACCAGTAATGAAGCCAGGTGCCACAGTTCGCTTGTGTGGCGACTATAAACTTACAGTGAATACAGTTTCCCGACTCGACCGATACCCAATGCCTCGTATAGAGGATCTCTACGCGAAACTTGCAGGCGGACTCTCATTCACAAAATTAGATATGAGTCACGCCTACCTGCAATTGGAGCTGGACCCTGCCTCCCGACCATATGTAACAATTAACACACACCGGGGCCTGTATGAATATACACGGTTGCCCTTTGTAGTATCCTCTGCCTGCGCAATTTTTCAACGTGTTATGGAGGGCATTTTGAGAGGTTTACCACGTGTGGCTGTCTACCTAGATGACGTGTTGATTACAGGGACGTCGGAGCAAGAGCATTTGGAAAATCTGGAGGCTGTCCTTAAACGCCTTCCGGAGGCTGGAGTCCGTTTACGTCACACAAAGTGCGTATTTCAGGCAAAAGAAGTAGTCTACCTAGGTTATCGGGTGGACTGCGAGGGTCTGCACCCCGTTGCAGAGAAGGTGCGTGCAATTCAACATGCCCCCACCCCGACTGACACTTCGCATCTTCGTTCTTTTCTCGGTCTCGTAAACTATTACGGGAAGTTCCTCCCCAATCTGGCAACTACGCTGGCCCCCTTACACCTGCTGCTAAAGAAAAATCACACCTGGGTTTGGGGTCAGCCGTAAGAAACCGCTTTCCGGCGGGTAAAGCAACAATTGTCGTCGTCTGGGTTACTAACCCACTATGATCCGGGAAATCCTTTGCTCGTCACATGTGATGCATCCCCGTATGGTATTGGGGCTGTCCTGTCCCACAAGATGGAGAACGGGGCCGAGCGACCGATAGCTTTCGCCTCCCGCACATTGACTGCAGCGGAGAAAAAGTACGCGCAGATCGAGAAGGAGGGCCTGGCAGTGGTTTTCGCGGTGAAACGCTTCCACCAGTATGTGTACGGCCGCCATTTCACTATCGTGACTGATCATAAGCCCCTGCTGGGACTCTTCAGAGAGGGTAAGCCAATACCGCCCATTGCTTCTGCACGGATCCAGCGCTGGGCTTTGTTGCTTGCTGCATATGAGTATTCTCTGGAGCACAAACCAGGTACGCAGATAGCAAATGCCGACGCACTGAGCCGATTGCCTTTATCGACCGGCCCCATGTCGACCCCCACGACCAGTGAGGTGGTCGCAACCCTAAATTTTATGGACACCTTGCCTGTCAGGGCATCACAGATCCGTGAGTGGACCCAGACGGAGCCAGTCTTGTCAAAGGTTCGGCACATAGTCCTGTATGGTGGGCAGCATAGACAGCTCCCAGGCGAGTTGCGGGCATTTTCCTCCAAGCTGTCAGGGTTCAGCGTGGAAGACGGCATCCTCTTGTGGGGGACGCGTGTGATTGTCCCGGAAAAAGGCCAGGAGCTGATATTATCAGACTTGCACAATGGGCATCCGGGCGTGACCAAGATGAAAATGTTGGCCCGGAGTTATGTCTGGTGGCCAGGCCTCGACACCGACATTGAGAAGGTGGCCCAAAACTGCTCCATTTGCCAGGAGCATCAGAAGCTTCCGCCGGCCGCGCCCCTACATCACTGGGAATGGCCAGGGCGGCCTTGGGCACGCTTACATGCAGATTTCGCAGGCCCTTTTCAGGGATCCATGTTCCTTCTGCTAATTGACGCCCAGTCCAAATGGCTGGAGGTGCATAAGATTCAGGGGACAACGTCCTGCGCAACAATTGAAAAAATGCGCTCATCATTTAGCACGCATGGCCTCTCCGAGGTGCTGGTCACGGATAATGGCACTCCATTCACGAGTGAGGAGTTTGCTAGGTTTACAAAGATGAACGGCATCCGCCATATCCGCACTGCCCCTTACCATCCGGCTTCAAATGGGTTGGCAGAGCGTGCAGTGCAAACATTCAAAAGAGGCCTAAAAAAGCAGTCTTCCGGATCAATGGACACGAGACTGGCTCGGTTTTTGTTTACGTACAGGACCACCCCCCATACAGTGACTGGGGTAGCTCCCGCAGAACTCCTAATGGGCCGGAGACTTCGCACCCGCCTTAGTATGGTCTTCCCGGACATTGGTGCAAAAGTACGCCGCACACAAGAACGGCAGGGACCGGGATTGTCTCGGCATCGTCCGATTCAGCGGTTTGCGCCCGGTGACCCAGTATTCGTGAAGAATTTTGCTGGTGGTGCCCAATGGGTTCCTGGTGTAATCTTTCGCCAAATGGGCCCTATATCATACCAAGTGCAAGCCCAGGGTCGTCTCCAGCGAAAACATGTAGACCACGTCCGGTCCAGAAGATCATCCCCGCAAAAGATTCCCCGCCCCCGGAGCTCAGTTCAACAGCGGCAAAGACCAGAAACAAGGGAAGGTAGTCCTCCAAATCTTCCACTGGTGCCTCACTCGAAGCCTGCGCAGGTCATGACGGGACCGAATGGGGATAGAGACGCTGACATGACGGAGGCAGCAGACTCTGACTCCGAGATGGAGACACAGGATGAATCAGAGGGGGAATCCTCGGGTCCACAGGCCGTGGATGTACAACCGCGCCGTTCATCACGGAAGCGCCGGTCTCCATCACGTTATACGCCGCCTGATCCAGCGCGGCGTGCAAATGGCGTCCGGCCTGCGGCCAAACGAGTTCGACGCCTTCCTTCGCCAGGGCCTACGGTGGATTCCTTGGACTTTGGGGGGGAGGGATGTTATAACCTGCCTACTGACGATTGGCTGGGGACTAATGACTATCCCACAATCCTATGGGAGTATGAACTTCCCCAATGAGGGGGGCGGAGAAACTCCTACTATAAATAAGCTGGTCAGTCCAGGAACCAGGAGGAAGGAGAAGGTAGCAAGGGAAGTTACTGCTACTGTTATGTATATATTGTTATAGTAAATAAACGTTATTATTTTGTATCCTTAAAACTTGTGCTGGATTCTTCGGGGCCCTTACAAAAACAATGCTACCGTGCTGCAGGTTGTGGGGCATTGGGCAGGGTGGAACCCCAGCACTCCCTCTGGCACCGGGGTACCTTGTCATTGTTGGCCTGCCACCTTGGCACTGCCAGCCTGGCACCTTGTCATTGCCACCCGGGCACCCAGGCTGCCAGATTGGCAGTGCCAAAGTGCCTGGGTGGCAGGTTGCCAGGGGTTCTGCCCATAAGAAGTGATGTGAAGCGGAGCTTGAGGACCCTGGAATAGGTAGATTGGGTGCAGTGGGGGTGTTCAGAGGCCATGGTTGGGCCACTGAGGGGAGTCAAGAGATCCTCCCCGATCCCTGAGTAGTCTTCCTATACAGGCGAGCTGAGTATGCCAGTGCAGGAAGTGACATAAGTGCAGCCTTGACGGGGCATTCCTCGCCGAGGCCAATGAAACGGCAAAGTGCCGTTGGATAGCGGGCTCTTTCTCGGCACTGTAGGCGCCAAGAAACACCCTGCTAAATGCTCCCCAAAACCGGACATAGAATTGTTTTGGTTGAATCACGCCCAAGGTTTCTTCATGATTAAAAGAAGAATGTTGAATCCTCAGTCTTCAAACTATTTTCAATAGCCTGTTATTCACACAAGCTGATTATTGCTGCATGTGAAGTGGAGATGTCAATGTGTTGGATAGTTTCTAACTAATGCAGTTATCTCAAGAAACTCAGATACTTCAACCTTGATCTGCCCTGTTGATTGCTGTTCAAATATTCCTTTGTTAATCAAAGGGTTAATGATGCATCACTCCATCCACGTCAACCCATAAACCTAAAATTAAGCCAGTCTTGTTACTGCTGAATTCTTCTGCTGTTTATTTAAGTGACCTTATTACTTTGTAAAATATTAAAATTAGTCCAGTTGATTTACTATACATTGCCATTGCTAAACATGCTAAAGTGTAATTGAAGAAATGAACAGAACTAAAGAATAATATTAATTTGAGCTATTCTTTGTCAGAAAGTTAATGTAAGCCTTAAGGATAATCTGGAAATGTTTTAGATTATTTTAGCTTTCAGAGAAACAAAGTTCCTAGCGATTTCAATTAAATTTAATCAGCATAGTTAATAATAATACTGCAGGGAAACCAGTGTTCAACTATGACCTAGTAGAACAAGAGGTAAAACACTTGCTTCCCAAGCAGATGGTCGAAGGGTTGAAATCAGAGGGCAGCCTGTCACTTCAATCGCCTGCCACTGCTCAGATGAGATTCAGCAGTTCTTGTCTGGTGAAGTGAAACATCGCATGACATGAGGGGAGGACCTAGCATTGTCAGGACGATGGGCTAAAGGACCTCCTGCGCTCTGTGAGGATTTATCACAAGAACACAGTCACCATTAATGCGTGCTTGATATAGAGGGCAGAATTTTGTTAGATCATGTAAGCCGTGCTAAAGCCTGCATTATTTAACTCAGTTGCCTGCATACATTTGTTTACATATAGTATATATGTTTGTTGTGTCAGTAGTGCCAAATCCCACCGTGATGTGAAAATGGATTCATTAAATCTAACCATTTATATGCCCATGAAAACCATTGTATTGTCATAAAAACCCAAACTAGTGCTCGCATATCCTTTCGGAAAGGGAAATGAGCACTCCTACTCTTTTGGCCAACACAAGAATCCAGTCCCACACTAAATAATTGACCCTGCCTGCCCTCACAGTACCCGGAAATGGATAATAAATACATCTTGCCAGTATTGTCCACATCATTAAAAAAGGTAAAGCAAATAAAAACCCTTCAGATTCCTATTCTGCGGGAGATACATAGTAAAAAAAAAAGACAAGAGCTCTATATTCCACATATTCAAGGAATACTCTCTGTTTAAATTCTTCAATTTTACTTATGATTGGCAAACTGCTGCCATTTCGAATAGGAATTTTGGCACTTTACAGGGAGGTATTCCTGCTTTCCAGTGCAGAATCCATGACAACATACCACTGCTTTAATAATTCAGTAGTTTGCATGTATCCCTGCTGCGCTCACTTAACTATTACCTCACCACAAAACACAAGCCCCACACATTTGGTACGGCAGATACTAATTAACATTTATTCTGCAGCACTCTTACTCAATGTGGCTCTGAATTTGGCATAGGAGCTCTAAGGGAACTGAGTCAGAGCTAATTCCTCGAGCAGAAAGTAATACCTTGAGATATTGTTTCTCCATGTTACTGTAGGTAGAATATCACTGGGGACAAATGTAGATGGATGTCTTGTATTCCACCATTTATTCTGTTTGAAATCGGCAGAGCACTCAATCTTTCTATGCAGGGTAACAATGAAATTTGTACATTTCTGTTTTTTAATGAAGCGTGAAAAAGTGTGTCAGAAAAGTTGTTATTATCTGACGAGGAGGCAAGACCACACCATTCATATTACAATAATATATTTCAACATAATTTTTCTACTTCTCAAATAAAAACACATTTGCTAAACAGTCTTGTATGAAGACAGTGTCACTTTAAAAGAGTATTCAATTTTTTTCCCTCACATTCGTGAATATTTTTTGATTTGTATTGAGGTGCTTTTCAAAGGTTCCATATGAATTTCCCACAGGTAGCAGACTGCTCCAGCACAAAACAGCCTTTGGATATTTTTCTGTTCAAAAGGCGAATGCTTGATATGGAAGGAAATTGTAAACTTTAGTTTAAGAATTATTTAATCCTATGCATATTCAGGGAGTGGCAATAGCAAAAGAACTAAATATCAGAGTCAATAAAACTGTAACCTTGAAAGGGTGCCCCTTGGCAAAAATTGCAAGTGCACTGATCCACTACACTGCAGAGTGATCACACACATGGGTACTCCCCCATGATTAACCACATGCTGAGTTCCCAATCTCCACTGGGCCTTTCAAGGAGGTCATAATAAAGGTGCAGCCCCCTGCCAGAAAACGCAACAGCAAGAGGCGGAGGGTGTGAAAACAGAATACACTGAGTAATGCCATGCCACCCTTGTTCACCCCATTTGAGAGTGGTGTAAACAAGGGAGCGGCCCAGAAACGAGTTGCCTGTCTGTTCTGTTGCTATGTGGCACAGGATGACCTAAATAAGCGAGAAAGACGACTTACGCCACAGAGAAAAAAATAAACTTGATAAAAATCCCTCACAGCGTCAGTTAGATCCTTGAGGGTTAAATTTGTTTCTTGCAAAATAACTGCACCACATTAAATTTGTACGATCAGAACAAGACGACAGATACACGACTCATTTTATGACAGGATTTTTTGTACCCCATCCCCCTTTAAAACATGTCATTAAGTTAACCATTTGGAGTCGAGAGGAAAATAATTAAATGTGCTGCCCTCACTATTTTCATTAAAAAAAAGCTTATTGATAGTATTTTTGAAATTTAAACACAGCTTTCTTATAATTATGTCAGAAACCGCACAGGAGAATTTACAAAGCATAATGCCTTTATCTGTCTTCAGTTGTCTGCCTGAAAATCTCACACAGAATTTAATAAATCTTGTTTTGATATTGTGCCAGAATGCACCAAGCCTACCCTTGGTTTAGTTTAATAGGGTCAAAATATTTCCACATTGGGAACGTACACATTAATCATACATCCAGTGGATTTTCAAAATTGAAAGAGACAAGGCCAAGCAAAATTTTAAATTAATTGGGCCTACCCCAGCATTCAGGGTCACCTTGTGTCAGTTGTCCCACATTTTCCAGGTCATGGAGTTCCTATTTATCGTACAGCTGACACGAAGAGAGATAGACGCTTTGGGCAAAGAAAGGTGAAAGAACTCCACTCCAAAAGTGTGAATTTTCCTACAGGCAATAACAACAATTGCTGCTGCAGATTGTCGCCAGACACCAACCACTTAAATAATGCATGCTCTGCTGAGGACTCAGTTTGGTGCATTTTCTAATAGAGTAGTCAAGCAATTTTGTAAACACCCTGTCGTTTACCATAAATTCACTGGGCTGCTTCAGACTTTTGAGTAATTAGTGCTGCTGCTGCTCACAATTATTAATGCTAGGTGAGAAACTGTCTTCAAAATAACCTCTATTTTAACGTGGAAAGTTGCCTGTAATTTATACAGTTTAGCTGTCACGTTAATAAAGATCTAGAATTTACAGCAAATGTGTTCAATGATCTCTGAAGAATTTGGTTCTTCTATTTAAATTATTTTGCCTTGAAGAGACTACTTTTTCATCACAAAGACAGCTATTTGAAGGGAATGGATTTTATTGAAAGCAAAAGGTTAATGTAAATACAAAGTTTCTCATACAGCTCTCAAATGATTTCTTCAAATTTGTTTTGTGCAAAACTGAACATTTCCGTGTATTAACTTGAATTTACCAATAGCCTAAAACCCAACAACATAAGAACATAATTCCTGTAGCATAATGCCAAATAAAAAGAACACCTTTACCAATTGTTGAACTGCTTATTTGACATTTGACAAATGGTTTGAATTGACTAATATTATGACATACAATCGCGAAAGTAACATTCATTTGATTTTGATTTGTTTTGCTCTCCTGTCTCTCTGAACAAAATCTAGTGACGAATATTTCTTTCAAATATGCACTTTTCATCAATGATAAGTGTCAGAACACAATATAACCAATCAGGCAGAAGAAACTATGAAACCCTGGGCTAGAAGTTTGTAGTTGTTATTACATCTCAGAATGACTACATTGTACATTTCTCTGAATAGAAATAAATTGAAATGGAGAGTGAGGTGAAAAGAGCATTGTCTTAAGTTTGAAAAACACAGAAAATTCTAGCATGTCAGTCAACATCTAAAAGAGAAAGGCAATTGACATTTCAGATATGACCCTTCATCATGCGGCCAATAATGTAACATCAAAAATCTTGTACTGTCAAGAGCTGAGACGCGATGCTGCTATGTACCAATTTGGCTCAATGTAGTTTAATGTAAAGAGTAAAAAAATCACAAAGCTCATTACACCATCAATATATTTAAATTGAGAGCTAAACAATAATGCGACTGGAGTGCCTGAATTCCCATTCCCAATTGGTGCTGAAGAAGATGATCATTTTTGTTCTTTACTCTTGGCAATGTAAGGATTAAATGGTGACCCGAACTGATTGAGCTGGCTAACTGGCAAGAAGATACAACTTGCCTTTAACCAGACATCTCTGTTTCAAAAGGCCAACGTGTTCTACCACTAGTGGAATCCACTCTTCATTAATTATGTAGTTGGGGGTTTCCAAAGTTTTTCACAGTGGAGCGGGCTGAAGGGTGCACGCCGTTCCAACATATCTGGGTGCCATATTTAAAAGGCACCCAGACATCAACTTACCCACTGTTGAAGGAAGGAATTGCCCACTGATCATAGAGACCCCTGGACCCCAAATCCAGTGATGAATCCTTGCAAGTCTTTCTCAATGCAGTGGAGACCAGGAGAGGCATTCTCCTCCCCCAGAGGATTAAAGGGAAAGGCTGAGTGTTGTGCCAACCCTGCATGGGAGGAGGTCTCCAGGGAGGTTAGTGCCCAGGATCTCCGCCAGAGGACTGCCCAGCAATGCCACAAATGGATGAATGATCTCATCCACCCTGCCAGGGTAAGTGAACCCTTGATTTATCACATTCACTTCACTGAATGATACAGGAACATGGGCCTCAGTGGCAACGACCTCCCCACAGTTATCCTTGATCCCTCCCTATCACCCAGCTGAATGTCGACGTCACCTACCTTCCCGTGAAGCCCACCCCTGTGACAGTAGATCTGCTCTGCTTCATTCTTTTAACCTCCAGAATCTGCTTCCCCTTCCAGGGAGGCGGTGGGACTGGACCATTAACCCAGGTGGGCCAGGATTCAAATTCCACAACAGAGCTGGTTAAATTTAAATTGAATAAAAATCAAATGATGACCATGAAATAATTATTGATTGTTGTAAAAACCCATTTTGTTTACTAATGTTCTGTAGAGAAGGAAATCTGCCATCCTTACCTGGTCTGGCCTACATGTGACTCCAGATCCATAGCAATGTGTTTGACTCTTAAATGACCCTTGATCCTTTCAAGGGAAATTAGGGATGGGCAATACATGCTGATCCAGCGATGCCCACAGAGCATGAATGAATAGATCAAAGAAAATCCCCTTCAACAACTCTCAGTGCCCCTTAACCCTCCATCACCGAACTCTCACCCACCCGCCTACTGGCTTCCACTGCCTCGTTTAACCCTCACCATCCCTTCATTTCACCAAGTCCCTCAGTGTGCCCTCTCCCAGGGCTTCCCTTTGAACCACTCTCCCCACTTCTCCCCCAGGTCTGTTCATATCTGCACAACACCCTCCCCCCACCGCTCTTCCCCTTTATACCTGCACATCTCCCCCTCCCCATGCACCTTTATAACTGCATACCCACCATGTTCGCATATACACACCACCACCCATGCCTCTGCCAGCATTCGAGCATGGCCCTTCTCACCCTCCCATTTAATACCACCTCACTTATTACACAACCCCTACAGCATCTCTCTGTTTGTCCCACCAATCCCAAACTCCTTTGCCCACCTCTAGGCCCCCACACCAGCCCTACCTCTGCAGTCCTCTCCTCCTCATCTAAACACTCCCCCCAATCCTCCACCATAGACTGCCATCGCCCAACAGTACTTCCTGCAGCTGTTCACCTGCAGCTTGAAGGTCCACCTCGTGGAAGAAACTGCTGCGAGAAAATCCACGTGGTTAATGCTCAACCCACCTACTGATATAGGTGCTGTTCAAGGGTCCATGGTCACTGAAGGCCTCCATCCCAATCACTGGTGCAGGCCTTCTTCAGGTAAGTTCTGACATGTGCATGTCATGTTGGTCCAGACATGTTCTGGACCAATGTGAAATCCTGCTGGTGATACAGATGATTGGACAGGCAGGAAATCTAGTCGGGCCCTCATCTGCAAAATGGTTTCATGCCGGCCTCTGGTGGAAATGCTGACTCACCATGATGGACGGGGCAAGCCCATCATTAAACCCACTGAAAAACTCCGCCCATTGACTACACTGGTAGTCAGAAGCAATTCTCCAAAAATAATATGCTGAACATGCAAACGAAAATGGACACATTTGTAATCCATCCCCATCTGTTTTGCGCCTTGGAGGCACATGTGATTTATCAGGCTGAGTGCGGTCCACGAGACATTTTCTTGACTGTGGTCCATGCACAGAGATGCTATGTAGCTTCTATGCTACTGGCAGAAATGATGTTATACGCTTGTGAGGCAAGGGCGTGTGAAGTGAGGTGCGTGCTGATTGCACGCAACATTGACTGGGAGAGGCGCCTCTGCATCCAATCATGTGTAAGTATTTATTTGTTTTTAACCACTTAAACCACTTGATGACAGTGCTATTAATATATGAACGATCAGGCTTTTTCTATAACTTATGAAATATTTGCAGCAGGATTCTCCCTTCTGGGGACTAAGTCCCCACGCCGGCGGGAGAACCGGCGCCAACCACTCCAGCATCAACAGAATTCTCCACACTTCCGGGGGCTAGGTGGACGCCGGAGGGGTTGGCACCGCTCCAGAGTTTGCGCATGCCCCGAAGGGCCGGCGTGATCTCGCGCATGCGCGGAACCGCTGGCGTGGTTCCTCGTATGCGCAGACCAGCCGGCGTATTTTGGCCCATGCACGGGGAGTTCTCTTCTCCGTGCCGGCCACGGCGGAGCCCGACAGGGGTGGGCGTGGAAGGTAAGGAGTGCCCCCACGGCACAGGCCCGCTCGTAGATCGGTGGGCCCCGATTGCGGGCCAGGCCACCGTGGGGGCCCCCCGAGGTCAGACCCCCCTGCCCCCCGAGGACCGCCCCAGCCGACGTACCTGCCAGGTCCCGCCATGTGGGACCGTACATAACCCACGCCGGCGGGACTGGTCAAAAACGGACGGCCGCTCAGCCCATCGGGCCCGGAGATTTGCCGGGGGGGGCGCTGCCAACGGCCCCCGACCAGCGTGGCGGGAATCCCGCCCCCGCCCGAAAACCGGCGCTGGAGAATACGGCAGCCAGCGTCGGGGCGGGATTCGCGCCGCCCCCTGTGGATTCTCTGACCTGGCAGGGGGGTCGGAGTATTCCGCCCTTGTGTATTAAATGTATTTAATCTAATTCAAGGGCCATGGTTAACGAACAAGCCTGATTTCAACCTTGTAGCCACTGCGATGAAGGAGGGCCACTTGTGCGGCCCACTCACTAGCTTAGGTTGCCCATCTCTGCCCATAAGCTCTGGATTTCCTTCTCTAAGGGCGCCTGAAAAGCAGCTCACTGCAGCACAGCGTGGCCGATAAAAGCCGAGAGACTCCGCTCCCGGGACATACCTGGCTCACAACGCCTCATCCAACGCGATCTCGCGAGGCGGTGTGATGTAAATCCTGCCCATTGTGGACGGGAACACTTTTTGGCAAATCTGCATATGAAAGAGAGACTGTTAGTCTCACTCTACTGTGCAGATTCCCGAGGAACCTGAGGCTTTGGGATTCATCCCCTTCACCTCAGAAACATTGGGTGAGCACTGGGAACCAGACGGAACGGCACTTATGGGGGTCTTCCAGGGGATTGGAGACCCCCACGGTCACCCTTTGGGCAGGGTGATGCCCTGGCACTGCAGGTGCCACCTTGGCAGTGTAAGTGTGGCACGCTAGCAGTACCACCTGGGTGCCAGCTGGCAAGTGCCCTGCCAGGTTGGCACTGCCACGGTGTCACTAGCATTTTCTCCATGCGTGAGATCGGGCTGGGGGTGCCCTGTATGGGTGCAGGGGGGCGGGGACCCTCCCATAATGTATTCAGGCTTGGAGGAGGATCGGGGTTGCTTCGGGGGCCTCAGAGATCGGGGCACCATTTAAAAAGTTCTGGCGAGCACAGTTCCCCACTCAGGCCCCTTATACAACGCAAGTTGCGTAGTATAGCCACGTGTTTCTCAGCGCTGAGAGCACAGGGAAATACACGGCTAAATGTGCTCGCTATGGAACTTTTTTCCCAATTAGTTGAATCGTGCCCTAAACCTCTCTACTTCTGGTTCTCCTTTCAGATAATCCTTAAAACCTACCTCTTGAACTAAACTGTTGGCCATCTGCCCACAAGTGTCACATTTTGTTCGATAACACTCCTTTGAATCATTTTGAAAAGTTTTACTACTTTAAAGCACTACACAATTGCAAATTGTTGCTGTAAAATCTTGAACTTTAAACTGGCTAATATATGGAGCAGCATGAATGTCCCTCCGGCAGGGATTTTCACTCTTAAATCAGATCAAACTTGACTACGGACCGGGCGTATATTGACAAAAATAATCAGCTTCAAACCAACATCAAAGTTAAAAGTTATTGAAAATATGCAGCCGCCTTGGTGCACTCTTGCCATAAATCCGATGGGACAAAACAAAAGATCAGTGCAACAGAAGGCCAAGCCACTCATGCCAAACATGGCGTCTTCCACCAGTCTATGCATGTAGGTAACTTGGAGGCCCAGATTTCATCAGCTAGGAATCCACCAATTGCGTGATGAGAAAAGCAAGGCATGCTGGCTGAGTGAGCTCACCCTGGGTCCAGGCTCTGGGTCATGGGCTGTACACTCAAGAATATTATTAAGTGGCAGCACGGTGGCGCAGTCCCTGTTGCCTCACGGCGCCGAGGTCCCAGGTTCGATCACGGCTCTGGGTCTCTGTGTGGAGTTTGCACATTCTCCCCGTGTTTGCGGGGGTTTCACCCCCACAACCCAAAAGATGTGCACAGTAGGTGGATTGGACACGCTAAATTGCCCCTTAATTGGAAAAAAAAAATAATTGGATACACTAAAAAAAAAAAATTTCAAATAAAAAAAAAAGTAATTTTTAAAAAATGTTATTATGTTTGAAGTTTTTCTCAGACAACTTACAAAGAAGTCCAGTGGGTTATTAGTGACATGTTTCTGGGCCACACTGGTAAATGCATCACCCCTTCCCCGAGCAATGCCAGACAAAGCAGCAACCGCTATATTTGTTAAATGTGGTAGCGCGGCCCCTTTGAGGAGGCAGACCATGTGACTGGCATTGGAGCACGCGAACCCCAGCCATTAGTGAGTTTGCACAGAGCACTGGGAGCACTGGCACGGGCAGTGTGGACCCTGGAGCCAGACAAGACCCAGCCCATTGTTTTCTGTGTCTATTAGTACCACCTCTTCCTTTCATTAACAAGTGCCTTTGTTACTACTGGAAGTCTCCAGAGTGTTTGTTGAGGGGGACTACTTTCGTTATTGGGGAGGTGGGGGGTGGGAACCAAAAGACCTGCCATTATCAAGAGTATGTTTCCGATGTAATTGACGGGGTCATATTGACGCACGTTGCCGTGCAATGCAAATTGTGCCAATGTGAACCAACAGCAGCAGCAGTCCACAGCACCACTGAACATAGTGGAGAGGAGCTCTGAAGAGGAACACACAATGTACCTTTTGAACACAGTCCAGCTGAACAAGTCGACCCAAGTTGAAATTATCCTGAAGGTAAAGAGCAAACCTTTGAAAATGCCGGTTGACACCAGGGTCTCGATGACAGTTATGGGGAAGCAGACCTTCAAGTATATCCGTGTCAGAGCTCAAGCTTTAAATTTGAGCAGCACCACAGCCAAGCTTTCCATTTACACCGGGGAAACCTTGAACATCCTTGGGACCGCCAACACACGAATGGCTTATAAAGAGCAAGATGCTCATTTAACTCGAGTTGACGTGGAAGGGCACACACCTAGCCTCTTGGGCAGGGACTCATTACCGCAAATCAAATTCAATTGGCTAGAATTTTTTTAAATTTCCAACGTTGTCCTTCAACAGTGTCAAAGGTGTCAAAGCCAAAATCTACGCCAATCCGGACTCAACACCCAAGTTCTTTGGAGCTAGACAAGTTCCATGTGCCCTCCACTAGAAGGTTGAAGCTGAGTTAGAAAAGATATCAGAAGAGCTGTGCATAATCAGACCTGTTCAGTTCTCCGGGTGGGCAGTCCCAAAGTCCCCTTTCTCATGCCGGATCATTCCATAAGAATCTATGGGGATTATAAATCAGGCTGCCCTAAACAGGTTGCCCGAATCAGGCACCCCAGGTGGATAGGTACCCGATCCCTTGGATTGAAGACCTCTACAGCAAGCTGGCGGGAGGCCTCATGTAATCTAAATTAGATCTTAACCATGCATATCTTCAATTAGAATTGGACGAAGAATACTAGTGGCTGCCACCAGAAACACCCACAAGGGCCTTTCTAAGTAGATGAGATTGCCATTTGGTATAGATACACAGATATATAAAAGACAGGAGCAGAAGGAGGCATTTTGACCCATCAAGCCTGCTCCGCCATTTATCATGATCTTGGCTGATCATCGAACTCAATAGCTAATCCTGCTTTCTCCCCATAGCCTTTGATCCCATTCGCCCCAAGTGCTATATCTAGCCTCCTCTTGAATATATTCAATGTTTTAGCATCAACTACTTCCTGTGGTAATGAATTCCACAGGCTCACCACTCTTTGGTTGAGGAAATGTCTCCTCATCTCTGTCCGAAATGGTTTACCCTGAATCCTCGGACTGTGACCCCTGGATCTGGACACACCCATCATTGGGAACATCTTCCCTGCATCTACCCTGTCTAGTCCTGTTGGAATTTTATAAGTCTCTATGAGATCCCCCTCATTCTTCTGAACTCCAGCGAGAACAATCCTAACCTAATCAATCTCTCCTCATAAGACAGTCCTACCATCCCTGGAATCAGTTTGGTAAACCTTCGCTGCACTCCCTCGAGAGCAAGAATATCCTTCCTCAGAAATGGAGACCAAAACTGCACAAAATATTCTAGGTGTGGCCTCACCAATGCCCTGTACAATTGCAGCAACACATCCCTGCTTCTGTACTCGAAACCTCGCGCAATGAAGGCCAACATAACATTAGCTTTCTTTACCGCCTGCTGCACCTGCATGCTTACCCTCAACGACTGGTGCACAACGACACCCAGGTCCCATTGCACACTCCACTCTCCCAATTTATAACCATTCAGGTAGTAATCTGCCTTCCTGTTTTTGCTTCCAAAGTGAATAACCTCACACTTATCCAAATTAAACTGCATCTGCCATAGATTTGCCCACTCGCCCAACATGTCCAGATCATGCTGTGGGATCTCTGCATCCTCGTCACAGTTTACCCTCCCACCCAACTTGGTATCATCTGCAAACTTTGAGATGTTACATTTTATTCCCTCATCCATATCATTAATATATATTGTGAATAGCTGGGGTCTCAGAACCGATCCCTGTGCCACCCCACTAGTTATTGCCTGCAAATTTGAAAAGGACCCATTAATTCTTACTCTTTGTTTCCTCGCTGCCAACCAGTTTTCTATCCACCTCAGTACAATTTCCCCCAAACCGCGGCGCTTTAATTTTGCACAATTATGCAGCACGGTAACATTGTGGGTAGCACAATTGCTTCACAGCTCCAGGGTCCCAGGTTCGATTCTGGCTTGGGTCTCTGTCTGTGCGGAGTCTGCACGTCCTCCCCGTGTGTGCGTGGGTTTCCTCCGGGTGCTCCGGTTTCCAAAGATGTGCAGGTTAGGTGGATTGGCCATGATAAATTGCCCTTAGTGTCCAAAAAGATTAGGTTAGTTACGGGGATAAAGGGGATAGGGTGGAGGAGTGGGGCTTGGGTAGGGTGCTCTTTCCAAGGGCCGGTGCCGACTTGATGGCTGAATGACCTCCTTCTGCACTGTAAATTCTATGATTCTACGATCTGCATCCCAGAGTACTTAAGGAGACGGTTCTGGAGATAGTGGGTGCATTGGTGGTCATCTTCTGGGATTTTATAGACTCTGGAACAGTCCCTGCAGATTGGAGGGTAGCTAATGTCACTCCAATATTCAATAAACGAGGTAGAGAGAAAACAAGGAATTAGAGACCAGAAAGCATAACATCGGTAGTGGGGAAAATTCTTGAATCCATTATCAAGGACTTTAGAGCGGAACATTTCGGAAACAGTGGCAGGATCAGTCAGTGTCAGCATGGATTTACGAAGGGGAAATCATGTTTGACAAATATGTTGGAATTCTTTGAAGATGTAACCAGTAGAGTTGGCAAGGGGGAAACAGTCGATGTGGTATACTTGGGCTGTCTGTGTGGCGTCTGCACATTCTCCCCGTGTCTGCGTGGGGGTTTTCTCCGGGTGCTCCGGTTTCCTCCCACAGTCCAAAGATGTGCAGGTTAGGTGGATTGGCCATGCTAAATTGCCCTTAGGTTAGATGGGGTTGCTGGGTTACGGGGGATCGGGTGGAGGTGTGGGCTTAGGTAGGGTGATCTTTCCAAGAGCCGGTACAAACTCGATGGGCCGAATGGCCTCCTTCTACACTGTAAATTCTATGATTCCATGACTCTATGATTTCTGATATGTATTTAAATGCTCAGCTATTTCTTTGTTCCTTATTATGCATTCCCCTGTTTCTGTCTGTAGGGGGCCTACATTTGTCTTTACTAATCTCTTTCTCTTCACATATCTATAGAATGGGGCAGCACGGTAGCATAGTGGTTAGCACAGTTGCTTCACAGCTCCAGGGTCCCTCGATTACCGGCTTGGGTCACTGTCTGTGCGGAGTCTGCACGTTCTCCCCATGTGTGCATGGGTTTCCTCTAGGTGCTCCGGTTCCCTCCCACAGTCCAAAGATGTACAGGTTAGGTGGATTGGCCATGATAAATTGCCCTTGGTGTCTAAAAAGGTTAGGTGGGATTACTGGGTTACGGGAATAGGGTGGAGGCATGGGCTTAAGTGGGTGCTCTTTCCAAGGGCTGGTGCAGACTCAATGGGCTGACTGGCCTCCTTCTGCACTGTAAATTCCATGAATTAAACTCTTGTGTCAGTCTTTATGTTCCCTGCAAGCTTACTTTTGTACTGTATTTTCCCCTTCTTAATCAATGCCTTGGTTCTTCTTTGCTGAATTCTAAACTGCATCCAATCTTCAGACCTATTATTTTTCTTGGCCAATCTGTATGCTTCTTCCTTGGATCGGATACTATTTCTAATTTCTTTTGTAAGCCATGGATTGGCCCTCTTACCCATTTTGCTTTTGTGCCAGACAGGAAGAACAGTTGCTGAAATTCCCCCATGCGTTACTTGAAGGTTTGCCATTGCCTATCCACTGTCATCCCTTTAAGTAACTCTCCCCAATCTTTCAAGGCCAACTCACGCCTCATATCTTCATAGTTTCCTTTATTAAGATTCATCACCCTCCGCACCTTTAGCAGTCTCCGAATCAATTACTTCACTCTCCATCTTGATAACAAATTCTATCATGTTATGGTCGCTCATCCCTAAGGGGTCTCGCACAGCCAGATTGGCAATGATTCCCTTCTCATTACACAGTACCCAGTCTAAGATCACCTGTTTTCTAGTTGGTTCCTCCACATCTTGGTCAAGAAAACCATATACACTCCAGAAATTCCTCCTCTATGACATTGTGGCTGATTTGATTTGCCCAAACTATGTGAAGGTTAAAATCACCCATGATCACCGATATTCCCTTCAGCTTTAGCCTGCGCTGTTTTCCAGAGTACGATAGAAAGCCTCCTCAAAAGGATCCCCAAGGTGATGGTCTATCTTGACGATGTGTTAGTCACCGGCGCTACCCCTGAAGAGTGCATGTCTAGCCTAGAAGAGGTGTTAAGAAGGTTTCGAGCTGCAGAGGTCCGACTCAAACACAGAAAATGTACATTCCAGGCATCAGAAGTGACGGATTTAGGTTTTCGCGTAGATGCTACAGGAAAGCTAAATGCCTTTCTTCTGATGCCTGAAATGTACATTTTTCACATTTTGAAAACCATCTTAACAGCTCCCTCGAGCTAGACATGTCAACAGGGTTGCATCTCCTCAAGGAGTAGGTCAAGGCTAGCTGTAAAGTTCCAGCACCCAAGAATGTAAGTGAGCTTGATTCTTTCCTCAGCGTGGTAAATTATTATGGGAGATTCATTTCGAATTTAGCCACAATATTGGCACAATTACATCACTTTTGACGTCCCCATGTGCTCCCTCCTTGTGGAGACCCCATGTCACACCCACACCCACTCCCAATGATATCAAGCTCTGCACCCAATAACGTTGAGCTCCGCTCCAATGATGACTCGGGTGGTCTGGTCTTGACCTTTGATGACCGTGTCTGCTCCTGACTGGCTGCCTGGCTGCTGCTGCTGGCTATCTGGCCTGGCCCCTGCTCTCTCTCTGTCACCACCCAGTCTGGTTGCTGCCCAGCTCTCTCACTCTCAACCCTGCTACCTGTCTGGCCTCTGGCTTTGGTCGAGTAATCAAGTTCCCGTTGCCGCTGCTCCCTGATTCCCCGAGGCATGACATTGGTGCTTGCCTGGCCTTCTTCGTACCTCCCAACTAATGCTATGTTCATCTCTCAGCCCTCATTCGGGTGGCTGGGCCTCAGACCTCGACCCTTGATGACTGTTTGGCTGCCTGACTGCTACTGCTGCAGGCTATCTGGCCTGGCATCTGCTTCCGCTCTCCCTTATTGCCTGGTCTGGTTGAGCCAGTGCTGCCTCTCATTCTTAGCCTTGCCTGGCTGGCCTTTGGCTCTGGTCAAGTTGCCCGTTCCCAAAGGCCGCTGTCCTCCAATTCCCCGAGACACAATGTCGGAGCTTAGCTGGCATCCTTTGTACCTCCTCACTGCTGCTCTGCTTACCACGGCTCTCGCTCGGTTGGCTGAGCCTCAAACCTCGATGATCACGTGTTCTCCTGGCTGGCTGCCTGGCTACTGCTGCTGGTGATCTGGCCTGCTGGCCTCTTTTCTTTTTGGTTGGTTGCCCAACCACCCATCTGCCCTCCTCAGCCCTGGCCTTGAGGTTGAGAGTCCCTCAATGCTCTACTCGATGGCCGTTGGCCAACATCTTCTCATGACCTCACTGAAGGCTTTGCAGGCTCCTACCCCAATGTCATGTCAGCAGTCTCACTTTTGCTTCAGGCTGCCCACCAGACCAAATGCCAGAAACCTTGCTGCTGCTTTGCATCTTTCGTAAATAAAAGTTCAGAAACTTCACAATTCAGGAGATCCATTTTTGAACTGCTCTAAGTCTCCACCACCCTTCGATGTGTGGCAAACCCTCTGAAGGGTTCAGCCCAAGCCTGAATTTCGTCCAAATCTTGCTGCATGCAAGCATGAGCTGCTTCAGTATCTGAGGCAGTGATGGGCAACCTACGGCCTGGGGGCCACATGCTGCCAGTCTGGGTTCTGAGAGCGGCCCATGAGACATTTGTTGACCGTGGCCCATGTGTAATGTTGCCACATTCCACTAATTTCCATCTGCGTTGATTTTTTCCGGCTGGTATAACTGAAGTGATATGTGCATGAAACAAGAGCAAGTGAAGAGACTTGTATGCTGACTGCACACAACAGTGACTGTGAGAGTTGAATGCTCCCTCTGCTCCCAAAGTGTAAATATTTTTTTTTTGTTTTTACCATTTGAAGTTGATGGGAGCTCTATTAATATATAAATGATGAAGCATTTTTTGATAACTCTCTATGAAATATTCAGTGTGCATTAAATGTATTTAATCTTATTCATGGGGCCATGGTTAATGAACGAGCCTGATTTCAATCTTGCGGCCTACTGAGATGAAGGAGGGCCACTTGTGCGGCCCAGTCACTAGCCTGGGTTGTCCATCACTGATGTAAGGTGTTGTGAATAATACTGAACACTGTGCAACATCAGCAAACATTACCACTCCTGGCCTTATGATGAAGGTAATGTCACTGATGAAGCAACTGAAGATGGTTGGACCTAAGACGTCACCGTGATGAACTCCTGCAGCGATACTCCAAAGCTGAGATGATTGGCCCTTTTCCTTACTGCTCGGCTTGACTCCAGAAAATGGAGAATTTTTCCATCAAGTTCTAGGTTTCGGTTTGAGAATTTTTACTTTTCCAGTCACTTGCTTGTCTTTGGAGATTAAAGTCTCTCCAAATAGTTTTGATCTGTCCTATCCTAATCCTTCACAATTTTAAAAACTTTAATAAAATTATTTTTCATCTTCGGTTCTTATGAAAATTGATTCAGTATTTCCAGTGTTTCTTCATGTCTTTATTTCCTCACATCAGGTAGAATCCGAGTGAATCTGTATCATACCCTCTCTGTTGCCCTAACATCCTGCGGGACCCTCAAATGGACACGATGCAGGGTTTGTTTGGTGAGGTGGCGTTTATGGGTGGAAGACTTCAACTGTAATCAGGGGCATCCAATAGTCGTCGAGAGGTGGTTGGAGGTGAGCTGGTTGTCGGCAGGGATCTGGTCAGAGTCAATCTCTTATGGCGGATGTGGGGGGGCGGGGTGGGGTGGGAGGCGGTGGAGACAGACAGATCTTGAGGTTTGGGTACTTACAGAATAGCTTTGTTGGTTCTGGAAGAAACATCCCTGCTGTACCTGTTTAAAAGCATTTACCTTTAGGATTAGCCTTTTATGTCTTCTTTAAACTGCTGAGTTTCTTGAAGCCTGAGTAATGCGTCTGCCTGGGATGAATTATCGAATTCCTGGTAGAATGAATGCAGGCAGCAGCCTCAGCATAATATTCAAATGGCCAATTGCTTCTAATGAACAAATTGGTCACTTGCCCCTCATCCTGACTCCATTAAAATTGGAGGGGGGCAAATTGTCCTGTTCCAAATAATTTCGCATTTTAACCTCAGAAATGGCATAACTGTGGGGAGTTGCCATGCAGTCTACATTTATTACCTTAAGATAATTTCATTAGTGTTTTTATGCTAATCTGCTTGAAGTGTTAGTATCTGTGAACCTGAACCCCTAATTCCACAACTCATCCCCCATTTAATGTATAACTGCTATATTTTGACCTACTAGTACTTCCAGCAAGCAGGCAGAAATAGCTAATTATTTCCTCAAAATGGAAGTCCTTACACTGATATTGTTGGATTGTAGTTCATTCATAATTGATAGTAACCTGACCATAAACATGATCACCAAAACTGAAACTCCAGTCCTCAGAATGTCACAAAGTGTTTTATTGTTAATGAATTATTTTTGAGGTTGAGTGCTTTCCATATTCTAGGCAAGCACAAGTAATTAATGCAGTGCACAGCAAGATCCCACAAACAGAAAGTGAAGGAAACCAGATGGCATTGGCGAAAGGAAGAATGTTAGCTGTGATGGTGGGAGAACTCACTGCTCTTCCTTAACTAGTGCTATAGGAGAGCCCAAAAGGCAGAAGACATTTTGTTTTCACATTTCACGACACAGCACTTTTGACAGTGTGGCATTCCTTTAGCATTCCTGACACTGTGGTGTCAGCCTGGCTGATTAAATTTGTGGTTAGATTACTATCAATTATGCCTAATTGACATTTCATTGATTCATTACTCTCCAAATGAATATTGTTTTGAAAGTTCTGAAATCTAATTTGCTAGTTTGATCTTGATCCTCCTTCCTGTATTCAAGGATGGTGAGGATGAAATGAAATTAAATGAAAATCGCTTATTGTCACAAGTAGGCTTCAAATGAAGTTACTGTGAAAATCCCCTAGTCGCCACATTCCGGCGCCTGTTTCGGGGAGGGATGTCAAGAATGCAGTAATATATTGCAAAAGGAAGTGAGATAAGGACAATTGTATAATCAGAGTCCCGAGCCAGTTTTATTATGCATTAGCAACAGCTTTAAAAACATAGAAATATTTGTTTTTATTTAAAACAAACATATTAATTGAAAAAAAATTTGCTCTGCAAATCAGAATCATTTGGGGTTTTCCAGATGTTCATTAACACTACAAACAGACATTTTTGAAGCGTAATATAATTCTTCAAGTGGCTGATGTGCACTGCTAAAGCAATCTCATTCAATGCTTCTCACAGTGCTTGGTGAGTAATGGTACAGGTTTACTGTGTGAACCTTAGCATCAGAGTCGTGGAAGCCCTTTGGAATGTTGGGTGCACTGCAGCAGTGCTCTGGGAACACAGTGTCATCGAGAGTGAAGATGTATCATGATGCAGTGCGACATTGCACTGTGAGTCAATGTGTTAGCAGTGCAATACATTGTCTCCTCAATCTAGTCTAATATTCCATGCCACATTACTATGCAGAAGGTGGAGCTAGGAGAAAACTCCATAGCTACATCACCGTCCTAGCAGTAATAGTATTGTGACCCAGAATACCAATGGAATGGTTCAAAGAGATGTTTAAGCACTATTCCAATCCCCAAAATTCTTCAATTTATTGGAACACACTTTGACTGGATTCTGTAAATCAATATGGGCACGATTCTCCCAAAAGGGAACAAAATCCTCTACCAAGCACGTTTAGCCGTGGGTTTCCCGGCACTCGCAGTCCTGAGAAACACAAGGCTATTCAACAAGACTCGCGTTGCATAAGGGGCCTGACCGGGGATTGCATGGCCGAGGCCTCACATAACCCCGTTTTGTATAGTGGGGAGCTCTGCTCGCCGGATCTCCCCATTGTAGCGAGAGGGTGGAACGCCATTTCTAAATGATGTCCCGATCTCCGAGGCCCCTGAAACAATTCCTAACATTCCTTCAGCCCGAATGCAATATGGGAGGTTCCCCCGCCCCACCGCAACCCACCAACACCCACGCTGGGCAGCCGCGGCCCGATCACGCGCTTGCAAAAAATGCCAGCTTGGCACCCAGGTGACACTGCCAGTGGGTTGGGCTAGCACTGCCAGGGTACCCAGCTGCCACCACTAGTGTCAGGGCACTACCCTGCCCAAAGAGCATGCAGCTGGGGGTCTCCGATCCCCTGGGAGACCCCCACGAGTGCCGTTCCACCTGATGCCCGTTTGTGGGGACCAGTGCTGAACGCGCTCGCCCGAGGTCACTGAGGCGAAGGGAATGAATCCCAAAGCCTCAGGTACCTCGGGAATCTGCACATTAGATTGTCTCGCTCTAATATACAGATTTGCTAAAATGTGATCCTGCCCATTGTGGGTGGTATTCACATCGCAACGTCTTGCAAGATCGCGTTGAATCTCGCGAGGCGTTGCAAGCCGGGTAGATCCCGAGTGTGGGGTCTCCCGGCCTTCAATGGCAATGCTGCACCGCAGGGAGCTGCTTTTTGGGCACAGTGTGGCCATTGGATCGGGCCCTATGTCTTGTCAAATCATGTTAATTTGGAGACATCAATCAGCTTGTTCTTCAGCCCAATTCTCACCAGAATATCCGAGCCCATATGCAGAACATATTGATATTTATAAGAGATTTGTGTAATTCAATAAAATGTATTTTGGCATCATGGTACTACAAATTAATTTTATAATCAGCTTTACTGCCCCGTTGTGGGCGCGTTTAGCGGAGGTTCTCGCCGCTTGTAGTGCCGAGAACGACTCCACTATTAAACGGGACACTATTCTTTTTGCAAGCCTCAGCGAGGAAGGCCCCGCCGAAGCCGCACTTACTTTAATTACCTGCACTAAGGGGCTCAGCTCATCTGTGCAGGAAGAGATTGGGGCACCATTTAAAAATTGCGCTCTGAACTCTTGACCCCCCAAAACGGACCCTAGACCCCAAAGCCCCAACTTACTGATTAAGGGGTCCTCCAGCACCCCTCATAAGGACAGGGTAACCCATACCTGAACCCTGGCATGGGCAAGACAACACCTGCGCAGTACCAGGGTGCCAGCCTGGCAGGGCCAAGGTGCCAAAGCGGCATCAGCAGTGCCAGGGTACCACCTTGCCCAGAGGCCGACCACCAGGGGCCTCTGATCGCCTACGAGCGATTAAATTGAGGCTAACTGCTCACTTGAACATACAAATATGCAAATCCAAGAACAACAACAAAGAACAAAGAAATGTACAGCACAGGAACAGGCCCTTCGGCCCTCCAAGCCCGTGCCGACCATGCTGCCCGACTAAACTACAATCTTCTACACTTCCTGGGTCCGTATCCTTCTATTCCCATCCTATTCATATATTTGTCAAGATGCCCCTTAAATGTCCCTATCGTCCCTGCTTCCACTACCTCCTCCGGTAGCGAGTTCCAGGCACCCACTACCCTCTGCGTTGAAAACTTGCCTCGTACATCTACTCTAAACCTTGCCCCTCTCACCTTAAACCTATGCCCCCTAGTAATTGACCCCTCTACCCTGGGGAAAAGCCTCTGACTATCCACTCTGTCTATGCCCCTCATAATTTTGTATACCTCTATCAGGTCGCCCCTCAACCTCCTTCGTTCCAGTGAGAACAAACCGAGTTTATTCAACCGCTCCTCATAGCTAATGCCCTCCATACCAGGCAACATTCTGGTAAATCTCTTCTGCACTCTCTCTAAAGCCTCCACATCCTTCTGGTAGTGTGGCGACCAGAATTGAACACTATACTCCAAGTGTGGCCTAACTAAGGTTCTATACAGCTGCAACATGACTTGCCAATTCTTATACTCAATGCCCCGGCCAATGAAGGCAAGCATGCCGTATGCCTTCTTGACTACCTTCTCCACCTGTGTTGCCCCTTTCAATGACCTGTGGACCTGTACTCCTAGATCTCTTTAACTTTCAATACTCTTGAGGGTTCTACCATTCACTGTATATTCCCTACCTGCATTAGACCTTCCAAAATGCATTACCTCACATTTGTCCGGATTAAACTCCAGTTAGATCTCGTGAAGCTTAATGAGCTGGGTGAATTTCGCGAGAGGCCTCTGTCAGATCGCACGCAATATTTACTCAAGTAAAATCTAGCCCTTTATGGAAGCATAGACTGTTATTATTTGATATTGTTCATGATTCTGTCTCATTACCATTAGTTGGCAGTTAAACTTGACCAAATTTAGCGGTGTGGTCTTATATGAGTGATCCAGCATATTGAAGTTTCAGAACTGTGCTATGTAATGGTAAGGTTTGCATTGCACTCGTGATTATCCACACAATATACATTGCTGCCAGCCATAATGCCAAAGGGAGGCACAAAGTAATGATAAGCCATTGTCCATGGGGAGGAAATTTCAATGAGCCGCGTCTACCCTGAAATGACAGCTTACACCAACTTGGATATCTCACATGCTTCTCATGGACAGCGGGGCATCTCAGGAGTTCTTAACAGGATGGTGGTCAATGAGTGGCAATAAGCAGATGTGGGATGCGAAGGACAGAGATTAGCAGAAGTAGAAGCAGTCTGTGAGAAAGGTCTTCAGCAAGCTTTGCAGACAGTGAAGTAGGAGAAAAGGCAGAGATTTCAAGTGTAATATTGGCAAAGGGTGCAAAGAAGCTGGTTGAAAGACTCACATGCTCTTAATAGAAAAGAGAGTGGGCAGCAAGAAGCAACTGCTAGTAGAACAACTATGCAGCTAAACATCACAAAGCAAAGGAGCAATGCGTCTATAAAGGAATGTAATGGTAAGATTGGGGATCCTTCAATACATTCTCTCTGGCATGATTTCAGAAATGGGGATCATAAGGATCAGAGTGAGCGAGACTTGAGCTGCAGAGTTGCGGAATTCTTGTAGGTTATGAAGGGCCAAAAGTGGGTTGACGGGTAAGAGGTTTGGAGAAGTCCAGCCTTGTGTAATAAAAACATGGGTTAACAAACATTTTTACGATGAAAGTAAGTAGTCTTTGTGATGGATTGAATATTGGTGCAAAATCTCCAATTCAGCAATATTCTGCATCTCTGTTTTGGGAGGTAGCTGGGGAAGTTGTTGAAGTTAAGGCAGATGATTTATAGATGTGCTAATTAAAGGGACACAAAAAAATTCATAATCTAGCTGGTAGATTTGCATTTTTCTCATTTGAAATCCTTCCCAGTATACACTACATATCTGGCTTTATTGAAAGAAAATCACTCAGCCTGCAACATTCTTTGGATTCAACGTCAGAAGTTTGCAGCTAAAGACGGAAACCTTCTGTGTGCCAGCTTGCTATTAAAGCAATCCAAAATGAATCACAGTTCCCTGCCCTCTCCCCTTAGACCTGCACGTGTCACTGCTTCAAATATTTATCGCTGTTCTTTTTTGAAGGATCCAATAGTTCTTGTCTCAACTCCTTCGATTGGGCAGAATAAGAACATAGTAAGAATTTTTGACGCCAGAAACAAATTAAATGTTCAAAAATAAAGATAAAAGATGAGTTCTTCTGAGGTTAATATGCTCTTGTGCCGGTCTGTTTTCTTTGAATGCAACCCACAGTAAAGTTAGAGACTGAAATAGGCACAGGCACTAATTTTGTTTAGCTTCCCATGGTTTATCGTAGCAACTTTTGTCATCTCATTTTGGATGTTTCTGCAATGACCTGTAGGTGGTTAACTGTCTTGACTTATTTTTGAAGCAATCGTATGCTTCCCTGTCACTGAAAAGTGTACTATATTTTGACAGTAAACTGAATTCCTGATCTGCAGTATGTGGTTTGTTTAGCTCCAAGCATCTGTGTTTGGATTTGAGAATACTGATTGGGTCTCTGCCAGGGGCATGGAAAGGTCAAGTCGTTCTTTTACAAGAATTTTTTTCCCCTCAGAGTTCAGGTCATTAATCAGGGTAAAAAAGAGCGGCTCGTAATCATTTGGTTCCTTTTGAGGGATCTTTTTAAGCAAGGATTGTGGCTTAGTGTTAGAGGTTGAGTAAGCGTTTGTTAGGATCACACTGTCATGGTAATGACAGGTGACTTGATACTCCTTAAACTGACATTAGTTGTTATGGAGATGGATAGATTAATAGCCTTGGCGAGTGTTTTGATGACATTTTAATTTTTCATCATTGTTGAGATAAATAAGGCAAACTTGATGAAATATTCCTGCCATGTGCTTAAAATAAAATTAGGGTTGCAGCAGTTGACTGGTATCCTTTTGATGCAACTTTGATTTAATTCTAGGTTACAAACAGCACTGAAAAAAGATGATGGATGCGATTAAACTGGAAAAAAAATCTATGACCGCTTTTGGGCGGGGTTAGCGGGGTGTTTCTCAACGTCTGCAGTGCTGTTCAATGATTCGATATCTCAGGGGTTAGCACCCACGTTGACACAGGCACCAATTTCCTTGATCCTGAAGAAGGACAAGGATCCGATGTAATGTGGGTCAAGTCGGCCTGTCACGTTAAACGCTGACGTTAAGTTGTTGGCGAAGGTATTGGCAATGAGGCTGGAACCCTGTCTACCAGAGGTGATTTCAGAGGAGCAGACTGGATTTGTGAAGGGCCGGCAGTTATCAGCCAATATCATGAGGTTGTTAAATGTCGTGGTGTCTCCCTCCTCAGAGAGCAAACCAGAGGAGATCATTTTGATGGATGCGGAGAAGGCATTTGACAGGGTTGAGTGGGGATACCTCTTTGAAATCTTGGGGCAGTTTGACTTCGGGCCTAAACTTGTGTCATGCATTAAGCCTTTATACAGAGCCCCCTCCGTAAGTGCACGTACTAATGCCCTGAGTTTGGGTTATTTCCAATTGGGCAGGGATACAAGACAGAGGTGCTTGTTGTCTCCGTTGCAGTTCACATTAGCAATCGAGCTGCTGGCCATTGTATTGAGGTCGCCTACCCGGTGGAGGGGGTTAGAGCGTGGAGGGAGGGAGCATAGGGTGTCCTTATTTGTGGATGATCTGTTGCTATATATTGACTCCTTTTCGGGGTACAAGATGAATCTGAGTAAGAGCAAACTTTTCAGTTGAATCCCCTTGGGAGGGGAGCTGAGTTGGGGAGGCTGCCGCTCCGTCTGGCCAAGAATAGTTTTTGGCATCTGTGTATCCGCGTAGCCCATGATTGGGCAATGCTTTATAGACTCAATTTTTCTGGTCTGGTAGATGAGGTGAAGGCTGACTTGAAAAGGTGGGATGCCCTCCCTTTGACCTTAGCGGGAAGGGTACAGACAGTGAAGGTGAATAAACTCCTGAGGTTTGCGTTTTTGTTCCAGTGTCTCTCAGTCTTCTTTCCCAAGACACATTTTTGCAGGATTAACGGGGTGATTTCTACTTTTTGGGTGGGTAATACTCCTCGGTTGCGTAGGACGATTTTGCAAAGGGACAGGTAGTAGGGAAAAGCTAGCTTTACCCAATCTGCTATGTTTATACTGGCCGGCGAACATTGGTAAGGTGCAGGGGTGATTTGAGGATCCGGAATCAATTTAGGGGCAGTTGGAGTAAGTTTCGTGCAAGGAGTCTAGTCCGAGGGCTTTGATTGCAGCACCACTTCCTTTTTCCTCAGCTAGATTCTCTTCTAGTCCGGTGGTGATAGCTACCTTGCGGATTTGGAATCAGTTTAGACAGCATTATAAGCTGGATTCCATGTCTCTTCCGGCTCCAATTTGTAGAAACCATGGGCGGAATTCTCTGTCCCACCAGCCCCTTTTTCCAGCATGGCCCGCTGGCAGCGGGATCCTCTGTTCTGGCAGCCGGCTAATGAGGTTTCCCATTGTGGCCACAGCACGCCGTTGGGAAACCCGCGGACACGGGTGCGCTGCCAGCAAAATGGACGATCCCGCCAACGGTGAATCCCGCTGCATAGATTTGTGCCATCTGGCTTAGACTCATCGTTCAAGGCATGGGAGAAGGGAGGGCTGGAGAGATTTGGAGACATGTTTTTGGAGGGTGGGTTCACTGCCTGGACGAGCTACTTGAGAAGTTTCAGCTTCCGAGCGGAAATGTATTTAGGTACTTGCTAGTGCATGATTTTTTGCTAAACAAACTCTGTTCATTTCCTCTGGTGCCATCATCCTCATTTACTGATGGGTTGTTGGCCATGGGTGAGCTAGGGGATGGTAAGATCTTGGAGGTTTATGGACGGTTGATGACGATGGAGCAGGCTTCATTGGAGGAGGTAAAGAGGAAGTGGGGGAAGAGTTGGGTTTGATCATGGCGGGGGATGTGGAGAGAGACTCCGCACAGGATCAACTTACATCCTCGTGTATGAGGTTAAGTCTGATCCAGTTTAAGTTGGTGAACAGGGCACATGACTAGGGCGCGTATGAGTGGGTTCTTCCAGAGGTGGAGGCTAGGTGTGGGCAGTGGTCTAAGAGACCGGCGAATCACATGCATATGTTTTAGTCTTCCCCCAAGCTTGTCAGCTTCTGGGTCTCCATTTTTGATACGTTATCAGCGATTTAGGGTGTTCAGTTGGAGCCGTGCCTGTTGGTGGCCATCTTTGGAGTGTCTGACTCACCGGAGCTGCAGACGGGGACGAAGGCGGATGTCTTAGCCTTTGCCTCACTAATAGCTCGGAGGTGAGTTCTGTTTGGTTGGAGATCCCCGGTGCTGCCTAAATCCTTGGTTGGGAGATGAGATGGAATTTCTACAGCTGGAGAAGATTAAGGGCGGGATTCTCCCGAATCCCTGCGATGGCACGACGCCGGCGGAAAAAACGGCGCGAACCACTCCGGCGTTGGGCCGACCGGAAGTTGCAGAATCCTCCACACTTGGTTCCGCGCATGCGCAGACTGGCCAGCGTATTCTAGCACATGCGCAGGGGGGTGTCTTCCCTGCACTGGCCATGTCGGAGCCCTACAGTGGCCGGCGCGGAAGGAAGAAGTGCCCCCATGGCACAGGCCGGCCCACAGATTGGTGGGCCCCGATCGCGGGCCAGGTCACCGTGGGGTCCCCCCTCGGGGCCAGTTTCCCCCGCGCCCCCTCCGAGGACCGCACCAGCCGGCCTACCGGCCAGGTCCCGCCGTGTGGGACCATGTCCAATTCACGCCGGCGGGACGGGCCCGAAACCGACGGCCGCTCGGCTCGTCGGGCCTGGAGAATTGCCAGGGGGGTCGGGGCACTGCCAACGGCCCCCAACTGGCGTGGCGTGATCCCCGCCCCCTGCCCGAAAACCGGCGTCGGAGAATACGGCAGCCGGTGTCGGAGCATGGGCGGGATTCACGCCGCCCCCCCAGGGATTCTCCGACCCGGCGGGGGTCGGAGAATTACGCCCTAAGTATCCCTTGAGGGGATCAGTGGAAGGGTTCTACTCGAGTTGGCAGCCTTTCATCTCCTTATTTTAGGGAGTTAGTTGCGCCGGCAGTTAGGGGGACGGAAAGCAGTTTGTCTTCTCAGTTGGATGGAGGGTTTGCTAAGGTTTTGTTTTCTTTATGAGGGGGAAGGGGTTTGGGAGGTTGGGCTAGGTGTACTGAGGCTGTATCGTTGGTTTGTTTGTTTGTGATAACAAAAATTTTGCTTGAATAAAATATTTTTTAAAACGAGAAAATGTTTAAGAAATGCGTCCTGATCTTTTCCTGCATCGTCAAGGGACGATGGTTAGATTCTCTCTTGCAGGAGATGGTAATTGCCTGGCCCTTGTGTGGCGCAAATGTAACTTGCCACTTTTTAGCCCAAGCCTGGATATTGTCCAGGTTTTGCTGCATTTGGACATAGACTACTTCATTATCTGAGGAGTCGTGAATAGTGCTGAACATTGTGCAGTCACCCGCAAACACCCCACTTTTGACCTTCTGATGGAAGGAAGGTCATTGATGAACATGTGGAGCATGAACACCAATATGGATCAGATTTTCCCTGTCCTAGCCCTGAACTTATATCTTTCTCTCTTTCTCTCCTGACTCTCCCAATGCCCTCTCCAAGCTCACCTTGCCAATACAACCTACCTCCTCCTCCCTCAACCCCAATCCCATTAAACTGCTGACCATCCAACTTCCCCTCTTGGACCCCATGTTAACCAAAATTGTAAATGGTTCACTTTCTTCAGATGATGTTCCTCTCTTCTTAAAATCAGTTGTCGCCATTCCCCTAAAGTATAACAACCCTTGACTCTATTGTCTTTGTAAACAACTGTCCTTCTCCAACCTTCTTTTCCTCTCCAAAGTCCTTGTCCCCTCCCAAATCCATGCCCATCTTTCCTGGAACACCATTTATGAACTGAAATGGTTCTTATCAACATCATAAACGACATCCAATGTGACTTTATAAATAGAAAATATCCCTCCTCATCCTTCTCAACATGTCTGCCCTTTTGACACATTTGACCACAACGTTCTTCTCCAACATCTATCCACTGTCACTCAGCTGACTGCTCTTACCTGGTTCGATTCCTATCTATCTAATTGTAGCCAATGAATCAGAAAGAAAAATCAAAGAGAAAGATCCTCTCCCTGCTGCTGCATCAATACCTCTGGTTTCCCCCAAGGATCAGTCCTTGGCCCCCTCCTATTTCTCATTTACATACTACCACTCTGTCATCGTCCAAAAGCATAGCATTAGTTTTTGCATGTACTCGACCTTATCACCATCTCTCTTGATCCCCTCCATTGCTGATAAATTATTGGACTGCTCATCCGACATCAAGTGCTTGATGAACAGAAAATTGACCTCCTGACGTTCCAAGAGTTTTGCAATCCCAGCTTCAAACTCTGTTTTGTAGCTGCAGAATCATACCCTCTATCTGGCAATAGCCGAAACTAAGGGGGTGATTCTCCGGCTACATTACACCCAACGCAAAGCCCATTGTGTTGGGAAAATTCCGGGAGAGGTAGGAAACGGGATTTGCACCAGGCACCATACTGTTTCCGATGCTTCCGGCCTCCTCGAGCTGTGTAACTAGTTCACGCCCTTTATTGTGTGCAGTGGATTAGCATATTTAAAGCTTCAATTAAAAATGCAGCATCTGTTTTCAGCCAGATTCTCCTGGCTTCTACAATTTTCTCACCTGCCGGCCCAACTTCAAGCCGGCATGAATCACAACTGATCTTCACAAACTAACACCAGGCGTGATGACCACACTGGGGGGCCCATAAGCTAATGTAGCTCTCAGGTGGTTGGAGACATGGCAGGGCAGTGCTCTGGCACTGGCCCCTGGCCCCCTGGCAGTGCCAACCTGAAGGGGTGAGGCCTGAAGGGGCGGGCCCTGAAGGGAGCATTTGGCGGCCCCATAGTGAGGTGTCCAGAGATTGGGGAGTGGGCATCTGATGCCGGTAATGGAACAAGGAGGAAGGGCGCCTGATGCCAGCGATGGGGGGGATGCCTGTTGCTGGAAATTGGGGGGATCTTTGCTGGTGAGAAGAGGAGGCGTGGAGCATTAGTCTGAAATGGAGCACCCCGATTTCTAAGGAGCCGGACCTTCCGGCGCCTTCAAGCCCTGCAAACCTCATTCCCCCAAAAAAATTCTAAATGTGGGTAGATTGCAATCTGGATCACGCTAAACCACCCAGGGAAATCCCGCCATATTTCCTGCCAGAGACTACACTTAGAAATTAGCTCCTAAAACAGTCTGTTTGCAACCTTGCTGTCATATTTGAACCGAAGATGAACTTTTTACTATACATTCTTGCCATTAATAAGACGCCTATTTTCCAACATCATACCACTGCTCAACACCGCCATTGCCACTGCTCATCTGCTGCTGAGTTCCACATTCATTGGTTACCTCTAGACTTGACATTCCCAATTAAACCCGGCTAGCCTTCCACATTCTATAAGCTGCCATCCAAAGCTATGCTGCCCATGTCTGAGAGAAAGAGGAAATTAAAGCATTTATCTCCCATGTGTTTATAAACATTGTGGTTAGCTTCAAAGCAGGGTACTTGAGATGCATTCAAACATGAAGGGAAATGAAAATAAACAATCCAGACACGTGGTTGTCTTGAAGCTATTACCCTGTCAATGACAGCCTACTAAAAGCTATTTCTCTTTGAAAGTGAATAGAAGCCTCACAGATTAAAGCATCTGAGGGGGTTTAAAGCCTTGTGATGTGTTTTGGCTTTCCATGAAGTAACAACTACTGCTGTCAATGCTTCTGTTTGAGGCAGCAGGTGCAGGTAAGTGAAAAAGCAGCAATTTTTCACTATTTCTGCCTGGACAGCTCTTCAACCTCCCGTCAGGGATGACTGATGGGGGGGGGGGGATCACTGATGGGGGGGAATCTCTGTTGGGGGACCGCTGATGGAGGGGGACTCTCTGATATGGAGGTCTCTGTTATGGGAGGTCTCTGATTTGGGGCAGCACAATGGCACAGGGATTAGCACCAGGGACCCAGTTCAATCCTGGCCTTGGGTGACTGAGTGTGTGGAGTTTGCACGTTCTCCCCGTGTCTATGTCAGTTCCGTCCGGGTGTTCCGGGTTTCTCCCACAGTCCAAAGATGTGCAGGTTAGGTGGATTGGCCAAACTAAATTGCCCCTTAGAGTCAAAAGATGTGCAGGTTAGGTGGGGTTACGGGGATAGGACAGGGTAGTGGGCCTTGATATGGTGCTCTTTCAGAGGGTTGGTGCTGACTCGATGGGCCAAAGGGCCTCCTTCTGCACTGTAGGCACTCTATGGGGATCTCTGATATGGAAATCTCTGCAGAGGGTTTGATGGGTGGTTCTGTTGGGGGTCTCTGATGGGGTTTCGATTGGGGTCTCTGATGGGGGGGGGGATCTAATGGAGGGTTGTGAGGAGGGTCAGGTCACCTTTATGCGTGCATGCTGTGGGCATCACTCCTGGAAGCCGCTCCTAGCACCAGTGCAGACCAGGAGCGGTTCTACTCCAGTGGGAGAACTTAGTCTCATTAACAAAGAATCTTGCCCCTGGTCACCACAAGGCATCCACTTACCCACCCTAGCTACAAATCTCCCACAGCCACACGGCATCTGATGTCGCCCATCAACCTCACCACCAAACCCCAGCCCCTGACCTCTCCCCTCCATATCTTTAGATTGACAATCTACAAGATAAATTCCTATACCCCACCACATTGATCCCCTCCATTCTCCTTCCCCTGGTGACCCCACTCCTCTCATTCCCTACATTCAACGCCCTCCCCCCCCCCCCCACACCACCCCTTCCCCCCCCCCCCCCCCCCACCACCACCACCACATTATAACCATTGCCACCCCCATCCCAGCACAGATACAGGGTATGGCAAATTTCATTTTCCCACAATATTATGACCAACCCACTCCCTGCATATCCAGTAAATAAAAATTCAGTCTATTGAGTGATTTTTTTATTTTATGAACAACTTTATCAGTATAAGCAATGACATCTAGGCACTCGATCAAGCAAGGTATATATTGCAGGATTCACAAGTTTTCAGCAACTGTGACTGTGTTTGAATCAATTGTCGGTTAAGTGTTCCTCATTTCTGGGTTTCTAATGGTACATCGCCTTCATTCTGATTATCCTGCAGGATTTACCGTTCACATCCAGAAATAATAACCCATATTACTGACTTGTGTGATGATATTTTTATTGTTAATTTACAGGATGTAGGGGTCAGTGCTGTCATAATATACATCTATGTATACAATGGAGTGCAGACAGGCAGTGACTGACACACAGGATGACCAGTAAGCACACAGAACAGAGCAGCCAATCACCAGACAGGACACGACCACTATAAAGCCAGAGGGCACCAGTTTTCCCGCTCTCTCGGGACGCAGCCTCTGAGACAGTCAGAGTTAGTGAGCTGGCCAGTGCAAACACCGTGTGGTAACTGGTAAGTCTGGTTAGGCTAGTATCAGGTCTCCAGTCAAGTCAGCATAGTATCAACCCAAAGTTGATCATGTATAAGAGTTCAGATGTTAAATAAAATCGTGTTGCATCTTATCAAGTGTTGGAGGTCTGTCGCTCGCTACACTGTATCAAGTGCAGTCCACATCGACCTAGCCTACCCAGCACATCATGGTACCAGTGAGTGATGCTGAAAATTGACGGACCTACCTTGAGTGAATCAGCGTTGACCAGCAAACAGCCATCCGGTGACATGGAAAATGTCGGCCGCAGCTCTGCATCGCCGGCAACCTCGGCGCCAATTGGAAGATCTTCAAACAAAAGTTCCAACTCTATCTAGAAGCCACCGACCCTGAGGCCGCATCGGAAGCCAGGAAGATCGCACTATTCCTCTCCACAGCCGGGGACCACGCCATCCACATCTACAACTCCCTTACATTCGCTGAAGGCAAAGACAAGACGAAATTTAAAACAGTCCTACTGAAGTTCGACAGCCACTGCTACATTGAGGTGAGTGAGAGCTTTGAACGGAACGTTTTCCAGCAGAGGCTTCAGGGTAAGGATGAACCTTTTCAGTCCTTCGTGACCCATCTCCGCATCCTCGCGCAGTCATGTAACTATGACTCGACCACTGATTCCATGATCCGGGATCAGATCGTTTTCGGGGTCCACTCTGATTCCCTTCACCAGCAGCTCCTGAAAGTCAAGCAGCTCACCCTCACCATCGCCATCAAAACGTGCGTTCTCCACGAACATGCTAACAATCGGTACTCCCACATCAGGGCGGCAGAAACGGCAAAGCTAACCTCCCACGAGGCGGAACGGGTGCAGGCCATCGTACAAATGCAGGGCCTATGTATCGATGAGAGTGGCTATCCCGCGCGCTTTTCCCGGGCCCCTGCGTATGCACGCCACGACCGAGGGGACGGCAAGACCGACGACCAGACTGCGCAGGTGCGTACGTCGTTCGACCGCACTGCGCATGCGCGATGGCGCACGGAACGCGCTGACGTTGGCGTCATGATGTGTCCGAATTGTGGCTCCACCCATTTAAAGCGACAATGTCTGGCAAAATCACGACGGTGTCTACAGTGTGGCAAGCTTGGCCCTTTGCAGATCTGCTCCACTGCCCAGCATCCAGCAATCCCAGCCGCAGCGCAGAAGCATCCGTTCAATACAGCAGGCCATGCCAGACTCCAACCCCGACAGCCCAACAGATCCTGATGCTGCGTGCCTCAAATCTCCATACCGGGTGGGCATCATTACGAAGCATGCGCTGCCTTTCTCCAAGACAGCGAAGCACCTCCCGATCCTCAGCGTGGATCCCGACGACGAGTGGTGTGCTGTCCTCACAGTCAACAAGGCTCGCATCCGGTTCAAACTGAACACCGGCGCATCGGCGAACCTCATCTCCAAATCCAATCTTGACACCATCCGCGTCAGACCAAGCATTCTTCAACCGGCCTGCCAGCTCCTTGACTACAATGGCAATTTCATAGCTGCCAGTGGCTCATGCCAACTCGGAGTTTCCAATAAGTCATTTAAAGTGACACTGCAATTTGAGATTGTGAGACCTGACAGAGCATCCCTGCTCGGTGCTCGGGCCTGCAAACTCCTGAACTTGGTTCAGCGAGTCCACACCATGTCATCCTCACAGGCGACGGCCTCACCTGATGAGAACTTCCAGGCTGAAATTGATGACATCATCACGCAGTACCACAGCTTGTTCGACGGAATGGGCACACTCCCATCCCGATACAAAATCCAGCTCAAACCAAACGCCACGTCTGTGATCCACGCACCACGTCGGGTGCCGGCACCCCTCAAGAACCGCCTCAAGCAGCAGTTACAGGACCTCCAGGACCAGGGCATCATATCAAAGGTCACAGAACCCACGGACTGGGTGAGCTCCATGGTCTACGCCAAGAAGCCGTCAGGGGAGTTTCGAATCTGCTTCGACCCCAAAGATTTAAACCGCAACATCATGAGGGAACATTACCCGATACCAAAACGAGAGGAGTTGACCAGTGCGATGGCTCATGCCAAACCCTTTACGAAGCTGGACACCTCCAAGGGGTTCTGGTAAATACAGCTGGATGCATCCAGTTGCAAGCTGTGCACATTCAATACCCCGTTCGGTCGCTACTGCGACAACCAGATGCCTTTCGGCATCATCTCTGCCTCAGAGGTATTTCACCGCATCATGGAACAGATGATGAAGGGTATCGAGGGGGTGCGCGTGTATGTTGACGATGTCATACTCTGGTCCACAACTCCTCAAGAACACATCGATCGCCTCAAACAGGTATTCCACAGAATCCATGAGCATGGTCTCCGACTCAGCAGAGCCAAGTGCTCGTTCAGTAAATCAGAAATCAAATTCCTTAGTGACCACATCTCGCAGCAAGGCGTGCGGCCAGATGCTGACAAGGTCTCGGCGATCAATGCCATGAGGACTCCAGAGGAAAAGAAGGCGATCCTCCGCTTTCTAGGGATGGTCAACTTCCTCGGGAAGTTCATTCCCAACATGGCGGCACACACGACAGCCCTCCGCCATCTCGTCAAAAAGTCAACGGAATTCCAGTGGCTGCCCGCTCATGAGAATGAATGGCGTGAGCTGAGGGTAAAACTCACCACAGCCCCGGTTCTGGCGTTCTTCGACCCTACCAAAGAGACCAAAATATCCACTGACGCGAGTCAGGACGGTATTGGGGCGGTGCTCCTCCAACGGGATGACTCCTCCTCATGGGCCCCAGTTGTGTATACCTCCAGAGCCATGACGCCCACTGAGCAACAGTACGCTCAGATCGAGAAGGAATGCCTGGGCCTCCTAACGGGAATCGACAAATTTCACGGCTATGTGTATGGCCTCCCAAAATGCATGGTTGAGACGGACCACAGGCCACTAGTCCACATAATCCAGAAGGATTTGAATGACATGACGCCTCGGTTACAACAAATCCTTCTCAAGCTACGCCACTATGACTTTGAACTTGTCTACATGCCAGGCAAAGAACTCATTGTTGCAGATGCCCTTTCCAGGTCTATCACCACACTGTGTGAACAAACTGACTTTGTTTGCCAAATCGATGCGCAGCTGCAATTGTGTGCCTCCAACCTTCCGGCTACTGATGAGAGGGTCATCCAAATTCATGAGGAAACGGCCAAGGATCCTCTGCTACAGCGTGTCATGCAGCACCTCACGAATGGCTGGCAGAAGGGACAGTGTCCCCAGTTTTACAACGTCAAGGACGACGTGAGGGTGGTGGACGGCATCCTCATGAAGCTCGATAGGATTGTGATTCCGCAGAGCGTGCGAGCTATGGTGTTCGGCCAACTCCATGAGGGTCACCTGGGGGTCGAAAAATGTCGACGCAGAGCTCGAGAGGCAGTCTATTGGCCGGGCATCAGCCAGGACGTTGCCAACACGGTCCTCAACTGCCCCACATGTCAGACATTTCAGCCAGCTCAACCCAAAGAAACTCTGCAGCAACATGAGATAGTGACCTCGCCATGGTCCAAAGTCGGTGTCGACCTTTTCCACGCCAAGGGGCGTGACTATGTCCTCCTAGTCGACTACTTCTCCAATTACCCTGAAGTGGTGAAACTGTCCGACCTCACGTTGAAGGCGGTGATTAAAGCATGCAAAGAAACGTTTGCCAGGCATGGGATACCGCTCACGGTGATGAGTGACAACGATCCCTGTTTTTACAGCCAGGAATGGTCTGATTTTGCCCGCCTATACAACTTTCGCCATGTAACCTCCAGTCCCCACTACCCGCAGTCAAACGGGAAGGCCGAAAAAGGGGTCTATATCGTCAAGAGATTGCTATGCAAGGCTGCAGGCTCAGGCTCCGACTTCAACCTGGCGCTGCTGGCATACAGAGCATCCCCGCTGTCCACTGGGTTGTCTCCCGCGCAGATGCTCATGAATCGCACTCTGCGAACCACGGTTCCAGCCATCCATGTTCCAGACCTTGACCACCTCACGGTCATACAAAAGATGCAGCAGTCTCGGGCCCAACAGAAATCAGCATACGACGCTCAGGCCACGGATCTCCCCGAGCTGGTCCCAACTGATCGTGTTCGTGTGCAGTTGCCTGACGGTGGCTGGTCTGCCACAGCTGTGGTGGTCAAGCAAGTGGCCCCGAGATCGTTCCTCGTCCGCATGGCTCCTTCCTACGACGCAACAGACGGGCGCTGCGCAGAGTTCCACACCCGCCACCTAACCGCCTCACACAATGCTTCCTCTGGATGTGCCCTACCACGATGCCACCGATCTACCAGCAATCCTGCCGACCCCTGCGACCACCGCATTGGCGGCGGTCCCGCCTATCCAAGTGAAGGTGTCCCCTGATCCACCCTTGAGGCGGTTAACCAGAATTCATCGCCCGCCGCAGAGATTAAACTTATAGACTGAACTTTTGCACAACTGTGTTACCTTCTCGTTTTGACCTCTGTAAATATCGTTGTTACTGTTTCATCTGCCCTATATCTGCACTAGCGAAACCTTCCTGTGTACATAAGGTCATTTTAGCACATTCTGTATATAGTCATGCACATATACACATCCACATGCACATGCACCTTAATATTTATTATCTCAACACACACAATACAGAACAAAAAACAAAGGGGGGGGGAGATGTAATAATATACATCTGTGTATATAATGGAGTGCAGACAGGCAGTGACTGACACACAGGATGACCAGTAAGCACACAGAATAGAGCAGCCAATCACCAGACAGGACACGACCACTATAAAGCCAGAGGGCACCAGTTTACCCGCTCTCTCGTGACCCAGCCTCTGAGACAGTCAGAGTCAGTGAGCTGGCCAGTGCAAACACCATGTGGTAGCTAGTAAATCTGGTTAGGCTAGTATCAGGGGCGGGATTCTCCGCAATCGGCACGATGTCCGCCGACCGGAGCCAAAAACGGCGCGAATCAGTCCGGCAGCACGCCGCCCCAAAGGTGCGGAATCCTCCCCATCTTGAGGGGCCGAGCCCTCACCTTGAGGGGCTAGGCCCGCGCCGGACTGATTTCCGCCCCGCCAGCTGGCGGGAAAGGCCTTTGGTGCCCCGCCAGCTGGCGCGAAACTGACTTTGCCATGCGGCGCATGCGCGGGACCGTCAGCGGCCGCTCACTGCATCCCCGCGCAGGCGCAGTGGAGGGGGTCTCTTCCGCCTCTGCCATAGTGGCGACCATGGCGAAGACGGAAGGAAAAGAGTGCCCCCACGGCACAGGCCCGCCCGCGGATCGGTGGGCCCCGATTGCGGGCCAGGCCACCGTGGGGGCACCCCCCCGGGGCCGGATCACCCCGCGACCCCCCAGGACCCCGGAGCCCGCCTGCGCCGCCTTGTCCCGCCGGTAAGAGAGGTAGTTTGATTCTCGCCGGCAGGACAGGCATTCCAGCAGCGGGACTTCGGTCCATCGCGGGCTGTAGAATCGCCGGGGGGGGTCCGCCAACCGGCGCGGCGTGATTCCCACCCCCGCCGAATATCCGGTGCCGGAGAATTCGGCAACCGGCGGGGGCGGGATTCACGCCAGCCCCCGGCGATTCTCCGATCCGGCGGGGGGTTGGAGAATCCCGCTCCAGGTCTCCAATCAAGTCAGCATAGTGTAAACTCACAGTTGAACATGTATAATAGTTCGGATGTTAAATAAAATTGTGTTGCATCTCATCAAGCGTTGGAGATCTGTCTCTCGTTGCACTGCATCAAGTGCAGTCCACATCGTCCCAGCCTACCCAACACATCAACGGCTAGATCAGCATTTATTGCCCATCCTAGTGACCCTTGAGATGGTGGGGCAGAGCTGCCTTTGTGAACCGCTGCAGTCCCTGAGGTCTAGGTGCACAGCTATTAGGGAGGGAGCTCTAGAATTTCGACCTAGTGACAGTGAAGAATGGATGGCGAGTGGCTTGGAGGACAGTCTCTTGGTGGTGGTATTCCCAGGTTTCCAGATATTTATGACAAATAGCACAAAGGAAAGGAGCGACAAAAATATTTGTAAGAATCAGATCTTGGCTAATTTAGTTGAATTTTGCAGCAGGCTTCAGGATCCTGACTTCAGGACCAAATGGGTGTCCAAAGCCAGCAAATGCTGGCAAAAAGACCGGTTTAGTGATCCTTTGGGAGGCGGCCTCCTTATTGACCGTTTATGAGCTCACCATTCAATTAAGGGCGGAAGACGAGTTCTCTGTGCTGCAGGCCCAATCAGTGAGCTGGCAACCCTGGAGGCTCAGCAGCCCCAATGCGAGAGATGGGCACAGCTGAGGCAGGTCAGGGAGCATGAGGGTTCCTCAACATGGAGATGCCCTCGCGGGCCTACACAGCAGTGCAGAAATAGAGGAAACCTAGACTGGCAGGTTCACGGGAATGGTTGGGAGACCCCTACACTGGATCAGGTTCCACCATGATTGCAGGATTTCATGTTCTGGAAATGAGCCATGGATCTTCCATTCTGATAACCCCCAGCGTGCCACAATTTTTGATGCCACCATCTACAAATCTACTGAGGCTGAGAACATTCAACCCAGTCAGCGTTAGCTTTGAAAAAAAACATACATATACTTTTATATTGTGGAGATAAGTGTCATTCAAGTGTAATCCAATCCTACATGAACAGGCCAGCCACTGCCCTCTCTGTGGTGATAACAGAGGAGTGAGCTGCAGCTCACCCTTTAAACTAATCAGGTCTATGAAACAAATTAATTCCCGTTCAGAAGAACAGTATTGGGATTCAGATAGCTTTGCGTTAAGTCCACCCAGGAGAAATCTTAATTTCCTAATTTCATTTTCAGTGGAAATTTCTAAAAGGCAAACCTGCTTCCAAATATCTTCGGCGGGATTCTCCGTTCCTGAGACTAAGTATTGATGCCATGGCAGGATTCGTGGACTTGCACAATAACAAAATTTCCACCGCACCGGGACCGATTCAGCAATCATGGAGGGGCTAGCACTGGCACCATGTGGAACCCAATCGATTCCAATGAAAAACGGTGCAGGATTCGCCAGATCCGTGATTGACACTCGGGAGGCTGACAAGCTGCAACCGCATATACACATTACAATCCCCACACACACTCATCCCAGCCAACAAGATGGCACTGGTTGCACTGGAGTTCGGCCATCCCGCTGATGGGTAGGCTGTGGCTAGAGGGAAACTAGGGGGTGCCCTGCGGGGAGACGCATACGACCTGTGGCCTTAAGTTCATAGTGAGCAGTCAGTGGCGTGCGCAGCTGCATGGCTGCCTTGCAGGCTGTGGCAATGGTGTTCCGTGCCTGTCCATCTCCACCCCGCAGCCCACCTCCTGGATACCCCCCGCTACTCCCCCAGCCCTGGCTTACGACCCCCCGGCCAGCGGCATGATTGTCAGCAAACTATGGCGATGTTGGACACTTTCCGTACCCCTCTCCTTCAGCAGCCACATCGCCTGTTTCACGATTTTTAACAGCACAAGTGAACCTCTCCATTGGGAATTCGCCCTAGTGGTGGCAGAGCATCACGGAGGAAACGGGTCAGGCCCACTAATGATATGCCAACGGCGTTCACTGTATGTGCATTCTGGAATGCATTGACGCTGCTGTCGAGGCACCGGAAAATTGCAATTTGCCCGCCATGATTTCAACATCAAAACCAATTTGCAACGCCCAATCGCGTTCCCGATTCCAGCATCGGCGCATGGAGAATCCCACCCAATGTGTTTTTTTATAAAACTTTATTTTTTAAATTACCTCTTATGGGGCGAAATTCTCCCGAAACGGCGCGATGTCCGCCGACTGGCGCCCAAATCGTCGCCAATCAGACAGGCATCGCGCCGCCCCAAAGGTGCGGAATGCTCCTCATCTTTGGGGGCCGAGCCCCAACATTGAGGGGCTAGGCCAGCGCCGGAGAAATTTCCGCCCCGCCAGCTGCCGGAAAAGGCGTGCCCCGCCAGCTGGCGCGGAAATGACATCCCCGGGCTGCGCATGCGCGGGAGCGTCAGCGGCCGCTGACAGCTTCCCACGCATGCGCAGTGGAGGGAGTCTCTTCCGCCTCCGCCATGGTGGAGACCGTGGCGGAGGCGGAAGGGAAAGAGTGCCCCAACGGCACAGGCCCGCCCGCGGTTCGGTGGGCCCCGATCGCAGGTCAGGCCACCGTGGGGGCACCCCCCGGGGCCGGATTGCCCCGCGCCCCCCCAGGACCCCGGATCCCGCCCACGCCGCCTTGTCCCGCCGTTCAAAAGGTGGTATAATCCACGCCGGCGGGACAGGCAATTTATCGGCGGGACTTCAGCCCATCCGGGCCGGAGAATCGAGCGTGGGGGCCCGCCAACCGGCGCGGCCCGATTCCCGCCCCCGCCGAATATCCGGTGCCGGAAACTTCGGCAACCGGCAGGGGCGGGATTCACGGCAGCCCCCGGCGATTCTCCAACCCGGCGGGGGGTCGGAGAATGACGTCCATGGTGTGGAGGCATTAATAATGAAGAATGTGAATTCACTTTCATCAATAGTAAAGTTAACATCAAACCATGATTTTACAGTCTGGACTCCACATCTTCGGTCACATGTTCTGTTTTGGATTGACAACAAGCAGCAACAATGGGCTCCAATATTTAAACAATGCCTGTGAATTTTGAAAGAAATGTACTGTGTGCACTGTATCTTTGTTATTTCTTAGCTCGATGGTGACTGAATTGCTCGATTAAAAACGAAAGCATCTATGATATAGGGACTGTGTCATAAACTTTTATTCCCCAGCCATGTTGGAAAATCAGTAGTGACAGGCTAAATGGACCCAGTGGCAGTAACAGCATTGAATGTTTTATGTAAGGAGTCAAGCTTTCCCATTTTGGTATGTATGTACTCAAAGGTTAACCTTAATCTACATTTCGTAATGCTCTCACCACTTCTAAATCATCATAACTTAAAAGTGAAAATAAATATTAAATATAGTACACGGATACTGTATGACAACTGTACCAATGTGATGATAACTGACGGAAGACATGTTTTCTATTGCCTGAGGAATTTTAGTGAATGTCTACAAGCATGTAAAGCAGCTAAATGTCTCTGAAATAACATACCCGGCATCTGGCTCATTTCCTTTTCAGTGTGTGAATAGTAAATTTCTACTTAAAGCAATTCTGTAACAAGAAAGAGGATAAATAAGAAGTAAAGCCCCAGAGAACATTTTGACTGACATCCAAAACATGGAAGGCTTGAAGCTGCCCCAACTTAATAAGTAAACCCTGTTCCTGTTCATGGTAAAATGGGTAGGTGGGGGTTATAATGGGAATATCATATTTATCCAGTGAACACGATCATATTGAATAACACAGGAACGTTCCAATGTTAAAAAGGAAAGGCAAGGAGGTGGATATTTGCCTTCACCACCTATCAGCACAGTGGGCTAAACAGCTGGCATGTAAAGCAGACCAAGGCCAGCAGCGTGGGTTCAATTCCCTTGCCAGCCTCCCCGAATAGGCGCCGGAATGTGGCGACTTGGTGCTTTTCACTGTAACTTCATTTGAAGCCTATTTGTGACAAGCAATTTTCAATCATCTGTAAAGAATCACTTGGCAAACTATCATAAGAAACATGAGGACTGATGGGCAGCAAATTGGACAGGAGAGGATTTCATGCCCATAACCCATGCCCAGATTGCTTTTGTTTAAATTAATGGAAGAAAAAAAAATGGTCTCCATTATTTCAGTGCAATCCTCCTGCCTGATTTTCCTCCATTCTGTCTGTCTTTTGCCAAAGTAATGATTTGTGTCTATTGACAGTTGGAAATTGGTTGTAATAAGACTTTCCACAGACACCAGTTTGTGATTTCCTACTGTAAACTGAATTGAATGCAATCCCTTAAAACCAGTAAAATGCACAGCATCCAATTTACCAAAAGACCTGGATAAAAGCAAATTACTGCGGATGCAGTAATCTGAAGCCAAATAGAAAATGCTGGAAAATCTCAGCAGGTCGGGAGGGAGAGAAAAGAGCTAACGTTTCGAGTCCAGATGGCCCTTTGTCAGAGCTAAAGGACATAGAAATGGGAAATATTTTTACTGTGGGGTGAGAGAATGAAAGATGAGTCATAGCCACAGAAACGAAGGGAACAGAGTGCTCATAGCCAAAGAAACCAAGGGGAAAGATGCTAATGGCAGTCCCCAGAGAGAACAAAAGGTGTGAAAGGCCAAACAGCAGAGAAACTAACATCAGAGGGTAAACTGTGACAGATGTAGGTCTGCTGGTGATGGTACCATCTGCTGGCGATAATATTGTTATGGGCCAGGGCTTGAAACTCCAAAATATGTTATGAAGTCCACCTGACCTACAATCTTTATGTTGAATTTGGCTAGGATGAGCACAAGAACCTTCCCTTCAGGTATGATTCAACAGTCTTCCTAGACACTTTAATCAAAATAAGCTTTATTCTAAGAACGTAGTTAACATTTATATAATCACACAGCAAGAACTTTATCAATTCCAAACACAAAGACACCCCACAGCTACAGTAATCTATGTATAACACTTAATGAATTCCCCCTTAACTGTTCCAATTCAAAAACAAAATCCCATAAACCAAAAACCCCTTTTCAAGGGCGTGGTCCAGCACTCTGCATTCTCACTTGAATAAGACTGGCTTTCCCTGAGATTCTGATCCCGTCTCACCAGCAGGTTTAAACTCTTCCAGAAAGCAAACTATATCTTTTAAGTTACCAAAGAAGGTAGCTATAATCAATGTTTTTTTTTTCAGGAACAACTCTTTAAAATGAAAGTAGAGGGACAGGCCAAAACATTTATTTTCTCTGTCTGTAGTCCACAGTAGTCAAAATTGAATGCGAAACCAAAAACCTCACACAGCCTCATCCCAGCTCCACCCACACAATGACATCACTGAAGTCATGTAATAAGACAAAAACATTTCTGAAAGGGTCACTCGCATGACAATATTAATTGGAGTTCAGAAGACTGAGAGCTGATCTTATTGAAACATATAAGACACTGAAGTGGCTTGACAGGGTAGATGCTGAAAGGAAGTTTCTCCTCATAGGGGAATCTAGACTGAGGGGGCACAGTTTAAAAATTCAGGGTCTCCCATTTAAAACCTGGATTAGGAGGAAGTGAGAGGGTCATTAGTGTTTAGAATTCTTTTTTCCAGGTAGCAGTGGAGGTTGGGTCAGTGAACATATTCAAGGCTGAGTTAGACAGATTTTTGATTGAGAAGGGAGTGAAGGGTTAAGGGGGTGCTGCTTATTGAATGGGGGAGAAGGCTCGATGGGCTAGATGGCCAACCCCTATGCCAATTTCTTATGTTGTTATGTTCTTAGGAAACTTAAAAATTTCCCTTGGGCAATCAACCCCTGATTGAACTGTGGAATTGGAAAAAAGCACTCGCAGAGACAAAGATTTGCAGGGCTACAGAGAACGGGCAAGGGAGTGGGACTAGCTGAGATGTCCTTACAGAGAGCCATTATGGTCACAATGGGCCAAATGGCTTCCTTCTGTGCAGTAATCGTTTGATTATTCTAAATATGGGCGGTACGGTAGCACAGTGGTTAGCACTGTTGCTTCACAGTGCCAGGTTCCCAGGTTCGATTCCTGGCTTGGGTCACTGTGTGTGCGGAGTCTGCATGTTCTCCTTGTGTCTGCATGGGTTTTCTCCGGGTGCTCCGGTTTCCACCCACAAGTCCCGAAAGATGTGCTGTTAGGTGAATTGGACAGTTTGAATTCTCCCTGTATGTGCAGGCGCCGTATGTGGTGACTAGGGGCTTTTCACAGTAACTTCATTGCAGTTTTAATTAATCTAAGCCTACTTGTGACAATACAAAAAAGAATGTTTTTTAAAATCAATTGGCAGGAAAGTTGAAAATTCAAAACGTTAAATTTTTCAATAAATTTAGAGTACCCAATTCTTTTTTTCCAATTGAGGGGCAATTTAACGTGGCCAATCCACTTATCCTGCACAACTTTGGGTTGTGGGATGAGATCCAAACAAACACGGGGAGAATGGGCAAACTCCACACGGACAGTGGCTCAGGGCTGGGATCCATCCCGGGTCCTCGGTGCCGTGAGGCACAGTGCTAACCACTGTGCCAACGTGCTGCACTCTGATGATCCTTCTTTACTGGCAGAAGTGAATAGCAACAGCCTTAAATATGTTCAGAAACCTGATCCCAGGACTTTGGCTATTCCCTCTCACGCTACATCTGCCTCCAAAAGCCCTTTATAGAATCTCCAAGCCACGCCATTCAAATGTTTTACTTCAAAATAAGACGACTCGCACTGTACATTTTTTCTCTGGGCTATTACATGGAGTTCTTTGTGGTTCTCTTCTTCTCATGTTTTGGCATGTCTGTGATTGAAAGGGCTGTTTGGGGCCTTGGGTTTCTCACATGCAATAACTGAATAGTTGCAATGTATTCACAAAGGTTCAGTGTGTGATCGTTTGTGATGCATAGATGAAGCCAAAGCAGCTGCTTTTAGTTTAAAAGTCCATTAGGTTCTGTAAAGTGTTCAGGATGGGGGCATGGGTGTTACCTTAAGGTCTGATACTTACCTGCTTAAGTATCTCACTGTAATTAGCTTCAACAAATTGGCAACTTCAAAGAATCATTATTAGTCGAAAGGCTGCTCTACAGAGCCTGTCAGAGCAATGGAACTGAACATATGCCCTTGAAGTCAGGAAGGGGATGCTCGTGATTAAAGATGAAAAGAAAAACTTTGAATGTCGAAAACCTGAAATAAGACAGAAACACTGGAAGTGCACAGCAGGTTAATCAAGATCTAAAAGATAAATCTAGGTTAGTGTTTTGACTATCATCCTTCATTAGAAATCTAGCTCCTGCCAGATTTCCCTGGTTGGACCTGCTGAGCACTTTCTGAATTTTTGTTTTCAGGTGCCAATGAGTGTCAGATAGTTAGTTCACTCATGAATTCTGTTTCACACAGAGTCAGGCAAAGCTTTGCTTTATTTTGCCATAATGCTCCTTTTTATTGGAACACAAGGGGGACTGTACCACAGTGATAATGTTACTGGACTTGAATTTTGATCTCAGACCTGACCCCAACAGTGGCTAAAATACAGGACAGATACCCCAATACTTTTATTTATTTTAAGCCTGTGCAGAAAGAATGATTTGCTCCAGGGGTGATTGCATGAAAAAATTGGGTTTTGATATTTCTAGAACAAAACCTTTTTAAAAAGTTTAGAGTACCCAATTACTTCTTTTCCAATTAATGGCAATTTAGCAGGCCCGGAGGGCGACTGTCCAAAGGTTGTCAGCCGCCCAGTTTCGGGAATGGAGGGTGCACATGAGGTTCTCTGCTGTGGGGTGCAGGGCTCACTCGTGCCTGACACTGTGTCGATCCTCACCGCCTCTGGGGGACTCCCAGAATCTGGCACATCATAATTGAAGGTTATTTTGTTTTTCTGCCTCCGTAGATAGTTCAGGCAGTGCCCTATTGGCTCCCCCCTCCACCAACACCCCGACTCCCTCCCTCCCCACCACCCTCCTTTCCCCTCTCTCCCATCACCCCCCTTCCTTTCTCTTCAGTCGTACGGAGGTGAGGGTATCTGGGCCGGGATTCTCCCCTAACCGATGGGGTGGGGGGTCCCGGCGGGAGGGAGTGGTGGGAACCACTCCGGCGTCGGGCCGCCCCAAAGGTGCGGATTTCTCCGCACCTTTAGGGGCCAAGCTCTCACCTTGAAGGGCTAGGCCCGTGCCGGAGTGGTTGGCGTGCCGCCGGCCAGCGGGAAAGGCCTTTGGCACCACGCCAGTCGGGGCCGAAGGGACTGCTGATGTCATCCCTGCGCATGCGTGGGGGGGGGTGTCACTTCCGCATCGGCCATCGCGGAGGCTATGGCTGAGGCGGAAGGAAAAGTGTGCCCCCACGGCACAGGCCCGCACGCGGATCGGTGGGCCCCGATCACGGGTCAGACCACCGTGGGGGCACCCCCCGAGGTCAGATCGCCCCGCGCCCCCCCCAGGACCCCGGAGCCCGCCCGCGCCGGTAGTCCCACCGGTAAGGTAGGTGGTTTGATTCACGCCAGCGGGACTGGCATGACAGCAGCGGGACTTCGCCCCATCGCGGGCCGGAGAATCGCCGGTGGGGGCCCGCCGACCGGCGCAGCGCGATTCCCACCCCCACCAAATTTTTGGTGCTGGAGAATTCGGCGGCCGGTGGGGGCGGGATTCACGCCGCCGCCCGGCGATTTTCCGACCTGGCAGGGGGTCGGAGAATCCCGCCCCTGGTCTCTCCCGCGCAAAGTTTAGTGCTTGTACCATTTGTTTTTTGTAGAAATGTGTTGTGAACTGTTTTAATAATCAGAGTATCCACTCCCTCTCCCCGTACATTGGTACTGAGGGGAGGGCACCCTGTTTCTCCAACACAAAATTACTGTTTGTACCGTTTGGCCTTGTATATATATTTTACTGTTTTAATTAAAAGATATGGCCAATCCACCTAACCTGCACATCTTTGGGTTGTGGGGTTGAAACCCATGCAGACACGGGGGGGGGGGGCAGACACGGGGGGGGGGGGGGGGGATTGTGCAAACTCCGCATGGACAGTATCCCAGGGCCGGGATCAAACCCGGGTCCTCAGCGCCGTAGGCAGCAGTGCTAACAACTGTGCCACCATGCTGCCTGGCAAAGCTTTATTATGAATACAACATTAAACTTTTAACTTCACACCCCAACAGAACAAATTACAATTACCCCTTAACACAACAGTACACTTTCCTGCTAAACAGCAAGAAAAGAAACATACAGGGCGGGATTCTCTGATTCTGAGGCTAAGTGTTGCCGCTGTCAGAAACGCCGTCGCGTTTCTTGACGGCGTCAATGTGGCCTCAGGAGCAGCGACTCTGACCCCAACAAGGGGCCAGCATGGGTCTGCACATGCACAGTGGGACCAGCGGCAAATGCACGCATGCGCGGTGGCTCCCTTCTCCGGTCCGGCCCTGATGCAACATGGCGTAGGGCTACAGGGGCCGGCGCAGAACAAAAGAAACCCCCAGCCCGTGAGACCGGCCCGCCGGTCTGTAGGCCCCGATCGCGGGCCAGGACACAGCGGTGCCCCCCCCCCCCCCGGGGTCAGACCCCCCTCCTCTCCCCCCCGCCCCCCCACCACCATGCCGCCCCCAGATGTATGCACGCAGAGGTCCCACCGGGTAAAAGCAGGTGTGAATGGCGTCGGCGAGACTCAGACTTTTTTGCATGGCCTCTCGGCCCATCCTGGACGTAGAATCGGTGGGGGGGGGGTGTGCCGTGTAGAGTGGCCCCCAACCGTGCAGGCGGCAATTCTCCGCTCTCCGGTGAATCGGCGGACCGGCGTCGGGGCAGCGTCGCGCGATTCGCACCCGTCCCGGCAATTCTCCGGCCTGGTCTAGGCTGAGAGAATCCCGCCCACAGCTTTTAATCCATCTTAAAATTAGCAGAGCATAGAGTAATACTTGTTTTATAAAACAGATTTGGCTCCAGTTGGAACCCCTTCAGACTCTGGCTGAATATATTCAAATAGCTACTTCAACTAGGTTGTCTTCGTACAATACTGCTCTGTTTCAAAATATTGCTACTCTTTTTTTATATGCTAACCTACTGGGAAAGTATTGTGGACCCAGGGTCAGGCAAATCAGAAATTTAGCTCCCCGCTCTCTTTCTCAAAGCTGTTCCAAAACTCATGCCCTTCTGCTTTCCTGGGTCCACACAGCAATTACCTAATCTCTCCAAGCTGAAAAACAAATTATCTGCAAATTATTAGTCTGCAAAAACACAATTACTCCCCAGCGACCTCCCCTCCAATCCACATTCTCTGGTCAATTTCACTTGCTTGTTCCCAGAAGCAAAAAAAACATGACCATTGCAGTCAAACACACGATCCCCCCAGGCCTTTAATTCCTAACTTGTCCCAATAGTTAGAATCCAATATTCCTAAAATCCTCCAATCGTCGCACATGTAAATCAGAGGCTCCAACTATTGGTCCAGACATATGAGTTCAAATCCAACCATGACAGCAGTTTTCCCCAGGGAATTGGCATTGTCCACTGTGAAAAGGTGGCACTGCAAGCAACGTTTTTAGTCCCAGATATTTTATCCATATTTATACAAAAGCTCTCATTAGGTCTGAAACTGACTAGTCCTGGTGGAACCCAAAGTGAACATCGGTGAGCAGGTTGTTGCTGAGAAAGTGTCTCTTGATAGCACTGTCGATGACATCCTACATCACTAGGTTGCTGAATGAGTAGACTGATGGGGCTGTAATTGGTAGGATTTGGTTTGTATTCCTTTTTGTGGACCAGACATACCATGACCATTTTCCACTTTGCTGGATAGATGTCAGTGTTGTAATTATACTGGAGCTGCTTGGCTAGAGGTACAGCTGTTTCTGGGGATCATGTCGTCAGACTTTAGCCGATACATTGTCAATGCCAAGAGCCTTTGCTCTATCCAGTGCGCTAAGCTATTTCTTGACATCATGTGCAATGGCCAATTAACTGCCACTTAAGGGGCACGTGACTCTGCTGCATGTATTTTACCCATGGTGGATTGGGGCCTGACAGATTTAGCTACCCAGGCTGATGTCGGCTAGGAGGGAAAACTTCCTTTTGTGGGTCCCTTTGGCTCATCAGAAGCACCGTTCCCCCATAGACTTTCTGTGGTAAACCACTGTGTTCTGATATTAGAGGTTCTACGGTAGAACCTGCACTACAGGTTCACCTGTGGCCCCTGCATGCTAGCTGCACCCAGGAGGCGGGTTATAAATATGTGTGGCCTCCAGCTCGCAGCCATTTCGCCAGCTGCTGTGGGAGGCCACACATCTGATACTAATAAAGCCTCAGTTTGGATTCAACTTCGTCTCCAGTCAAATTGGTCGTGCCTCAATGTCCCTCCTTTACCCTTCCGCCTTGGCTCACGAACCAGCAGCCCCCTCCCTTTTCTCCTCATCCCCTCCTCCCTTACCCACGTCGCCAAGACCCTGAAATTCAGACTTACTTTGGATTCAACTTCGTCTCCAGTCAAATTGATCGTGCCTCAATTTATTAGTATCAGATTCAGAAGATGGACATCCGGATTAAACCAGATCGCCTGCAGCTGGATCCACACTCAAGCGACGCCAGAAAGAACTTCCAGCACTGGCTAGCTTGTATTGAAGCGTATATCAACGCAATGTCGACCCCTGTTCCAGAGGCTCAGAAGATCCAGATATTGTACTCCAGACTCAGCTCCAAGGTCTTCCCACTGATCCAGGATGCGCCCAATTACGCTGATGCCATGACTCGACTCAAAGAAAATTATGAGCAGAAGACGAAGACGCTCTTCGCCAGACACGCGCTCGCAACGCGTACTCAACTACCTGGTGAGTCAATCGAGGACTTCTGGAGGGCCCTGATCCCACTAGTTCGGGACTGTGACTGCCAGGACGTTACAGCTAAGGAGCACTCAGATCTCTTTATGCGGGATGCTTTTGTGACTGGGATTGGGTCTGATGTTATCCTCCTAGAAGGGGCCACGCGCGACCTCGCAGAGACTAAAACACTAGCGCTCTCCATGACGGTCGCGCTGCACAATGTTCGGTCCTACGCCCCCAACCGCGTGGCCCACTCCTCCTATGCTTCATGGGCCCCACACGCAACCGCCCCAGCGGGGGCGCTACCCACCCGATACTCCTGCGCTACGTGCCAGCCAGTGATCTCTGGGGGGCCCCGATGCTATTTTTGCGGTCAGCAAAAACACCCCTGCCAACGCTGCCCAGCCCGCGCTGCCCTTTGTAAGGCCTATGGGAAGAAGGGCCACCTCGCTGTGGTGTGCCAGGCCCGCTCAGCGGCCGCGGTCGCCCCCAACCCCCCGGTCACTGACAATGGGCACCGCCATCCTCCACTCCTCCCCAGGCCATGTGCGACCAATGGGCGCGGCCATCTTCTCCCCCACACAACACGTGCGTTTCATGGCCGCCGTCATCTTGCTCCACCCCCGCAACATGCGTTCCATGGGCACCGCCATTTTGTAATCCCCAGGATCTCCGGGCGCCGCCATCTTGTCCACCCTGCTGCACATGGACACCAACGGTGTGCCAGGACATCAACTCAACGGCCGCCTCACTATCCGACGATCAACCACGGCTCGCCTCCATGGCAATCGACCAGTCCCGACCACATAATCTGACCAACGCATCCACCAGCGTGAAAGTCAACGGCCATGTGACCTCCTGCCTACTGGACTCCGGGAGCACCGAGAGCTTTGTACACCCAAATACGGTAAGGCGCTGCTCCCTTAAGGTACACCCTACCAATCAAAAAATCTCCCTGGCCTCCGTGTCCCATCGCGTAGCGATCCGGGGGTACTGCACGGTCACGCTCACAGTCCAAGGCGTACAGTTCCACGGCTTTCGCCTCTATGTCCTCCCTAACCTCTGCGCTGCACTTATCCTCAGCCTGGACTTCCAGTGCAACCTCCAGAGCCTGACGATTAAATTCGGCGGACCCTTACCACCCCTCACTGTGTGCGGCCTCGCGACCCTAAAGGTCGATCCTCCTTCCCTCTTTGCCAATCTAACTCCAGATTGATAACCCGTTGCCACCAGGAGCAGACGGTACAGCACCCAGGATAAGGCCTTCATCAGGTCCGAGGTCCAGCGGTTGCTTCGGGAAGGCGTCATCGAGGCCAGCAACAGCCCCTGGAGAGCTCAAGTGGTCGTGGTTAAGTCTGGGGAGAAAAACCGAATGGTCGTGGACTACAGCCAGACCATCAACAGGTGCACGCAGCTCGACGCGTACCCCTCCCACGCATATCTGACATGGTTAACCAGATTGCACAGGACCGGGTCTTCTCAACGGTGGACCTGAAACCCGCTTACCACCAGCTCCCCATCCGCAAATCGGACCGGCCATACACCGCCTTCGAGGGAGATGGCCATCTATATCACTTCCTTAGGGTCTCCTTTGGCATTACCTACGGGGTTTCGGTCTTCCAAAGGGAGATGGACCGAATGGTCGACAGGTACGGTTTGCGGGCCACATTTACGTACCTAGACAATGTGACCATCTGCGGCCATGATCAGCAGGACCACGACGCTAACCTCGCTAAATTTCTCCGCACCGCCACTCTCCTCAACCTCACGTATAACAAGGAGAAGTGTGTGTTCCGCACAAACCGCTCAGCCATCCTCAGCTACATGGTCCAGAATGGAGTTCTGGGGTCCGATCCCGACCGCATGCCCCACCTCATGGAGCTCCCCCTCCCCCACTGCCCTCAAACGTTGCCTGGGGTTCTTCTCATATTACGCGCAGTGGGTCCCAAACTATGCGGACACGGCCCGCCCACTCATACAGTCCACTCATTTCCCCCTGATGGCCTAGGCCCAACCAACAGGCTTTCGCCCGGATCAGAGCTGATATTGCCAAAGCTGGAATGCACGCTGTAGATGAAACACTTCCTTTCCAAGTAGAAAGCGATGCATCGGACGTCACCCTTGCCGCCACCCTCAACCAGGCAGGCAGGCCCGTGGCATTCTTTTCCCGCACCCTCCATGCTTCTGAAATTCAGCAGTCATCCGTCGAAAAAGAGGCCCAGGCTATCGTTGAGGCTGTGCGACATTGGAGGCATTACCTGGCCGGCAGGAGATTCACTCTCCTCACTGACCAGTCGGTTGCCTTCATGTTCAACAACACACAAGATCAAAAATGATAAAATCTTGCGGTGGAGAATCGAGCTCTCCACCTATAATTACGAGATTAAGTATCGCCCTGGCAAACTCAACGAGCCCCCAGACGCCCTATCCCGAGGTACATGTGCCAGCGCACAAGTAGACCGACTCTGGACCCTGCACGACAGCCTTTGTCACCCAGGGGGTCACTCGGTTGTACCATTTCATTGAGGCACGAAATTTGCCCTACTCCGTCGAGGAAGTAAGGACAATCACCAAGGACTGCCAGGTCTGTGCGGAGTGCAAGCCGCACTTCTACAGGCCGGACCGCGCACGCCTGGTGAAGGCCTCCTGCCCCTTTGAACGCCTCAGCGTGGATTTCAAAGGCCCCCTCCCCTCCTCCGATTGACACACATATTTCCTCAGTGTGATCGATGAATACTCCCGGTTTCCCTTCGCCATCCCATGCCCCGACATGACGTCTGCCACCGCCATTAAAGCCCTTAATTCATTCTTCACTCTGTTCGGCTTCCCCGCCTACATCCACAGTGACAGGGGATCCTCATTCATGAGTGATGAGCTACGTCAGTTCCTGCTCAGCAGGGGTATCACCTCCAGCAGAACGACGAACTACAACCCCCAGGGAAACGGACAGGTAGAAAGGGAGAATGGGACAGTATGGAGGGCCGTCCAGCTGGCCCAGCGGGCCAGAAATCTCCCGGCCTCCCGCTGGCAAGTGGTCCTCCCTGATGCACTACATTCCATTCGCTCATTACTTTGCACTGCTACTAACAGTACACCACATGAACATCTTTTTGCCTTCCGACATCCGGGGTATCGCTCCCAACTTGGCTCACAGCTCCGGGAACAGTGCTTCTCCGTTAACATGTGCGGCTCCACAAGGCGGATCAGGTGGTGGAAAGGGTGCCCCTGCTCCACGCAAACCCACAGTACACCTACGTGGCGTTCCCCGACGACCGCCAGGATACCGTCTCCCTCAGGGACCTGGCACCAGCAGGTTCCTCCCCCACACCACTCCGTCGCCCCGGCGCCACCCGCCCCTCCCCCGCCGCCCCCATCATCCCCCTAGGACCGTCCGTCCTCCCCCTGCCCACCCCCGTTGATGAAGAGGATTTTGGCACGCTCCCGGAGTCAACTTCGACCACGACAGCGCCAACATCGCCGTCACCACTTCGTTGATCTCAAAGGACCATCAAGGCACCGGACCGGCGGAACCTCTCACCGGCCCGCCGGATGACCAGAGACATTTTTTTTTACTGCTCTGTAAATATTAAAATTTCTAATTGTATATAGTTATCCACCACCCCCGCCGGACTCAATTTTAACAGGGCGTGAATGTGGTAAACCACTGTGTTCTGATATTAGTGGTTGTACGGTAGAACCTGCACTATAGGTTCACCTGTGGCCCCTGCATGCTAGCTCCGCCCAGGAGGCGGGTTATAAATATGTGTGGCCTCCAGTTCGCAGCCATTTCGCCAGCTGCTGTGGGAGGCCACACATCTGATACTAATAAAGCCTCAGTTTGGATTCAAATTCGTCTCCAGTCAAATTAGTCGTGCCTCAATGTCCCTCCTTTACCCTTCCGCCTTGGCTCACGAACCAGCAGCCCCCTCCCTTTTCTCCTCATCCCCTCCTCCCTTACCCACGTCGCCAAGACCCTGAAATTCAGACTTACTTGGGCTCCAGGCGCGATGTAGTCCCAGCAATTGCCCGAACCCCTGGGATTACAGAACTGTTGGCCAATCAGATTGGCTGGCAGTTCTCTGAGGAGGGACATCCTTCTGAGATATGAGGCAAAAAGTCTCGCCTTAAAGCAATTAATATTGCTCCCAGCATTAAACCGCTGCGGGGCAGACATTGGGATAGTGGGTGGGCTCCCTGCCATAAAACCCAGCAAATGAGTGAGAAATATGTTGGGCCATAAGGTTACAGAATCGTGGTGGAAAACAATTCTACTGCTCCTGATGGCCTACATCTCAGACATTCCCAGTTTTGAGTTGCTAGATCTGTTTATCACTGTAAGGATGGTCTTCAACTCCATACGGACAGTGTGGGGGTCACTCCTACCAATACTGAATAGGCAGGCGCCTCGGCAACATGTAGATTGGTGAGAATTAGGTCAAGTAGGTTTTTCCCTTGTGTTGGTTGTCTCAACGCCTGCCATTTGCCCAGTATGGCAGATAAGCACTTCAGGAATCAGCCAGCTTGGTCAGTAGTGGTGCTACTGCGTCATTCCTGGTGATGGACATTACATTGAAATTCCCCACCCAGAGTACACTCTGTTCCCTTGTGACCCTTAGTGCTTGTTCCAAATGGTTCCAAAACATGAAGGAGTGCTGATTCATCAGCTGAGGGAGGGCAGTAGGTGATAATCAGGAAGAAGTTTCCTTGCTCATGTTTGACTTGATGCCCTGAGAATTCATGGGGTCTGGAGTCACTTCCAGGTTCTCTCCCTCGTGATTGTATACCACTGTTCTGCCACAACTTTTGGGTTTGTCCTGCTGATGGGACAGGAAATGCCCAGGTATGGTGATGGAGGAGTCTGAGAATTTGGCTGAAAAGTACGATCCTGTGGGTATAACTAGATCAGACTATTGTGTGATTAGCCCGTGGGACATCTCTCCCAATTCTGGCACAAGCCCCCAAATCTTAGTGAAGAGGTCTTTGTGAGGTCGACCAAACTGGATGTGCCTTTGTTGTGTCCAGTGCCTAGGCTGGTGCCAAGTAGTCCATCCATTTCTTTGTTCCCATCAGACATTTTACGTAGATGATATGACTGAATGACTTGCTAGATCAGAGACCAGTTAAGAGTCAACCACATTGCTGTGCATCTAAAATCATATATAGACCAGAACAGGTATGGCAGCAGATCTTCTTCCCTTAAGAGTATGAGCGAACTAGATGGGTTTTTACAACATTCCGGAGTTTCACGATAACCATTACTCAGACTAGCTTTTTATTCTAGGTTTATGGGGTTTTCACAGTAACTTAATTGCAGTGTTAATGTAAGCCTACTTGTGACACAAATAAAGATTATTATCATTATATGTAACTGAAAGTAAATTCCTCAGCTGCCATGATGGGATTTGAGCTCACGTCTCCTGATCATTGGACTCATGACCTCCGGCCTCTGGGTAGCCTCGTAAGATAATGACTATTCACTACATACCCCAATCCTTGGCAGTGCAATGCCAGGCTATAAATCTATGTTCCATTTGGTGTTGGTAGGTTAATGGAGGTGTCCAGATTTATCGGTAATAAAGTGCACCTTCACTTTTCACATTTCACTTTCTAACCCCCATGAAATTTGAATGTTCCAAAATAAAAAGCTCGGCTCTTCATCCAACCAATGGTTAACTGTGCTGCAGAAGACAAACAGATTTTCGACATTTTTCCATTAGCCTACCAACACTACATGGAAAATAAATTTATACCCTCACTTTGCACTGCCGGGGATTGGATCCCTCATTGGACCAGCAGCTAATTAAAAGAAGTTAATTGAATTAAATTTAAAAAATAGAGTCCAGAAAACACCTTTGTTGCTGTGGTTCCATTAGTAGACAGTAACTGATTGGCCACAATCCGCCACTACAGTAAAGAATTTTTAGCGTATGGAGGCCTTTATTTTATTAAAAGTGACAGGTCAAGCTGAGGAGATCGGAATTGGGGAAAATGGTTAGCACAATGTGCTTTAAGTATCCTCCTGGAACTTGGGTTTGAATCCAGAGCATGCTGAAGGCAGATTTTCTCCACTGTGCGTATCCAATGTGATATAAGTTGGGAAGCTGACTCTTTTCCTTGTGGACATGGTCACCAGCACAAAAGTGCCCACATTTCAGATTGGCAGTAAGTAAGCCAGAGAAATGAATACTGCAGGATTTGAGAAATCAAGTAAGACTAACACCAGTGCAGTATCAGAAGCCCTTTACAGGTTGGGGTTGCAGTGATTTTCTGCAGCAGAATATAGCAACTTTGATTCTGCACTTTGCAGTACCTTGGTCTAACTATAAGCACTCAAAATAAAATTTGCCAAAATACATGCTAATTTGATAAGTTGTAAAAATGAATTAAAATTGTAAAGAAATAATTTGAGACAAAAAACATGTATCAAGTTATCCAGTCTCAACCAATTAAGTATATTGGGGTGGATTCTCCATTGCCCGACACAGGTATCAGGATTCCCGATTGGGCAAAGAATGGTGGGTCGCCCAAATCATGCAATTGGTGCCGGATGTATCTGGTTATGGTCCCTCAGAATCTGGCCTATATTTCTGATGCCTTCAGTGATGACCCTTTGTGAATGGGCCAAGTTCTGGGGCACCACAGTATGTCCATTTGAGCCTGGGACATGTCCAGCTATAGCTGCGCCCTCTGTCCTGCGCTTCAACCATGCACATCACAGTCTACCCTCAGCCTTGGACGTCTGACACATGGCTAGGAATTGTTGCCCCAGGCCTTTCACCACGGACGGCACCCTTTCAGTGTTGGCTTGAGTGCCATACATTGTTGGCACCATCTCCTGTGCCTGGAGACGACTGGACTCCTCCAGCTGTATTGGCAGGCATTGAAAGGTTGCTGACACACCCTCCTGTAGATTCTGACTCTGCTCTCCAGAAGCGCATCATCTGTCAAGGCAACAGCTATTCCCTGAGATCGGGCAGCCCTCCGTCCGTCCACTCCCTCGGGAGTCCTTGCCTCCACCTGATGTGCTGCAGCTTGTGTATGGTGCTCACCAGAGGGTTACCCATGAGCCTGATCACTAACATTACCCACTGAGGTGATAGTCTTTGCAATGGTGGATGGTGCAGGTGAAAGCCATGTTGAAACATTGGTGTCTTCCCCGGAGTGGTGCTTCGGGGTGTCGTGAGGGCCTGGATGGGGGGCAGTGACCCCGGATGACCTGGCCTCATATGATGGGGAACCTGCAAGACAAAAGACAGGGCTGAGATGTTTGAAGGACTGGCCTGTGGGCGAGGGATGACTCACATGCTGTAGGGACATCTGTATTGCATTGGACTCTCACTTGTTTGGCACATGCCAAGCTCCATTCCTGCTACTGCCCTCTCCTCAACCTCTCCCGCGTGTTGCAGGGCCCTTTCCTTGGGGAGGGGCTGTACCCGAATATCTCGGATGCCCACTCCTGTTTTCTGTCGCGCCTGGCGACTTTAGCCCACTTTATCCTTGGGGACACAGAAAGGACATAGTGAGATACTGGGCCTCGGGTTATGTGAGAGTTTTGTAGCTGGTGGCATGTGTATGCAAGGCACCTGGCCAAAGAGGATAAATACATCTATTGGGGGTTTTTGGAGGGTGGTTTGTAAGGAGGTTGCAGGCAGGTGGGGTGTTGTTGGTCTCACGGGGATTGGGGGCTGATGTGAGGAGTGCAGGACAGGAGTGATGCCAGGGGCACAGAGGTGGTTACTCACCCGAGCTGATTGAAGGAGGTTGCCCATCTCCTTACGGCATATTGTGCCGGTCCTCATGGTGAGGCTGGCAGCACTCACAGCCCCTGCCACTTTATCTCAGGCCCCATTCAGGATCATGGGCTTGATTCTCTCCTCCCCCCCCCCCCCCCCCCCCCCCGCCACCATGAGGAAGAGGGTATCCCTCCTCTCCTCCATGGTATCCATCATGCGCTCAATGTCAGAATCCAGAAACCTTGGTGCTAGTCTTGGTGCAGCCATCACCTTGACTGGAATGACAGTCTGTGCTGAGTGGAGTGGTTAAAAGTTGCTGCAGCCTGTCAGGCTCTGAACGAGAATCATGACCCCAGTTAATCAGACGCCTGCGGGCTGGGACTCGGGCAGGCTGCATGTGGGCTGCATGCTGGCTTATTTATATGGCATGAATTGCTCCCCGGCACTCCTTGTGGCAGCATGCAGTTACTGGATTCTCCACCGGCGGCAGCACTTGGTCTCCAGAACGGAGAATCCAGGCCATTTGTTAACATTTGCTGTTCTTTCATTTTTCTAGAAGTCCAGCTGAGTGGTATAAAAATGCTTTAAAATTAATATACTTTGCCCTATATAATTGAACTGTTTCCTATCATTTAGGTGAAAACAGTTGTTTAATATTGATGCAACTTACAAAGTGGCAGCAAACTTATCAGAGCAGCTCACTGACATCAGCTAAATCAGTTACCAACAAAGGTTTTCATACAAGTGTAGGTCAGTGGCCTTGTTGGTTCTGAATGCTGATTTAGAAGCATATGGGATGGGAAACATCGGTGCATGTCAGGTACTTCTTTGATATTACTGATGCATGCTTTCAGTCATGACCTCACACAATGTTCCAGGGAGAAGGGGCAATAAAGAATCCCTGTTTTGCTGTTGAACCAGATATTCTGCCCTTTCCCTCAGGTGGTGTGTCATCATCTTGCTATCCCAAGCACCAGGAGAACACCACTGAGCTGTCATTTCCATATTTGAATATGATTACTAGTGGAAACTATTGCTTAATGTCAGTGGGTAGATTTACTTCTGGCAACGATCTATTATCAGAGGTAAAGCCAGGCACATGTATGAATTACAATGCCTATTATTTACACATTTCTGGGAAGAGTGTTAAACAGGTCAGGATCATTGTGAAGTAGACCGAGAGAGTGTGAAGCGGGGCATGGATCATTGTGAAGTAGACCAAGGAAGTGTGATAGGAGATTCAATAGTTAGGAGAACAGGCAGGTGTTTCTGCAACTGTAGACATGAATCCAGCATGGTATGTTGCCTCCCTGATTCCAGGGTCAAGGATATCACTGAATGGCTGTAGAGCATCCTGAGGGGGAGGTGCGTGAACATCCAGCAATTGTGGTCCACATTGGAACCAATGACATAGGTAGAAGGATGGGTGTGGCCCCATAGTCAGAATTTTGGAGGCTGAGTCGGATATTAGCAAGCCCAACCTCAAAAATAGTAATCGCTGGATTACACCTGGTAGCACTTGCAAGTGACTGTAGTAATAGGAGGATAGAGCAGATGATTTTGTGGCTGGAGATGTGGCGCAGGAGGGAAGGTTTTAGCTTCTTGGGACATTGGGATCAGTTCTGGGGGAGAGGGAGATCTGTATGGACATGATGGGTTTCACCTATACAACCTGGATCAAATTCTTTGTGGAACAATTTGCTAGAGCTATTGGGAAGTGTAACTAACTTAGCAGAGGTGTGTGAACCAGAGGTAATACTAGAGAGGGATACCAACGTACAGAGAATATTGAGAGAGACAGATAGTATTAGATTAGGAAATAGTAAAGTAGTAGGTAGGTTCAGCGTAAGAGGGCAAGTAATAAAGTCTAAATTAGGGTAACAGTACATGTATGTGAATGTGCGGAGTGTGGTAAATAAGGTTTGTGAGTTGTAGGTGTAGATAGCCATGTGTAAATATGGGGTAGAATTCTACGGTTCCCCACCGGCAGGTTTGTAGGCATGGGAGGCCCTTAAAATTGCTGGATGGCCTTCCCGCGAGCCCCGACCTTTTTGCAATTTTACACCTGGGCTGGTCCACCTGCCCTTGCCCTAATTGAAGCCCTTAAGTTGGAATCTAATGACCATCCAACGGCCGTATTCTGCCTCAATGTTGAGCAGGAGCAGAGGGGAAACCCAGAAAATCACCCTGTTCAGGCCACAATCTCCAACAGCCTCCATTCCACTTCAGGTGCGGGCCCAAGATCTGACTCCTGGGATGCTCCCTCAACCTCCCCTCACCCTCTGGCTTCTCCGCCAAGTCCTCACACCTCTCTTTCCCCTCTCCGGGCCTCACATCCCCATCCTGCTAGGAGGCCACCTGCACTTCATTGGTCCGGGACTCTGGGACTTTGAATGGGGGAAATGCTTTTAGTCCCAGTCCTGGCTGGTATTGCTATTGGTGCCACTGGGACTAGAGAGCCGCTGCCAGCTAATTAGATTGGCTGTCAGAGCTCTGAGGTGGCATTTCCTCCTGAGTGAGGAGTGGAAGTCCTGTCTCCAGCCAATTAGCATTCCTTGGAGCATCAAACAGATGCAGAGCAGCCAGTGTCATTGGGCAGGAAACCCTGCCACCTGAAAAATTCTAACCATGATGTTGTAATGGAGACCTGGCCTATTATAGGATGGGACTGGGTATTAAATATTCCTGGACACAAAGGTGTTCAGAAAAGATAGGAAAGGAGGAGGAGTGGCAGTATTGACTCTGGAGAAAATTGTAGTGCTGGAGACAGTGCCGGGAAGTGGTGATGCAGTGGTATTGTCACTGGACTAGTAATCCAAAGACCCAGGGTAATGCTCTGGGGATCCTAATTTGAATCCCACCATGGCAAATGGTAGGATTTGAATTTTATAAAAAAAATCTGGAATTAACAGTCAAATGATTGTCAATTGTTGAAAAATCCACTTGATTTCACTTAATTGTGAAAAGCCTCTAGTCGCCACATTCCGGCGCCTGTTCGGGGAGGCTGGTACGGGAATTGAACCGTGCTGCTGGCCTGCCTTGCTAATGTCCTTTAGGGAAGAAAATCTGCCATCCTTATCTGGTCTGGTCTACATGTGACTCCAGACTCCAAGAAATGGCCCAGCAATCCATTCAGTACAGGGGCAACAAGAGGTGGGCAATAAATGCTGGCCTTGCTAGTGATGCCCGCATTCCACCAAATAATTTTTATAAAAGTGGATGTGCAAAGTAGTAAATGACAGAATCTTTTTGGCTAGTTCTAAGGAGCAAAAAGCTGCAATTATATCACTCTATAGGACAGCAGTAGGAAAGATGTAGAAGAACAAATTTGCAAGGAAAGTATAGAGACTGAAGATTTTAATGCAATAATTATAGAGTAGTTATAATAGGGGACTTTCATTGTCTGAATATAGATTGGGGCAGTGCTGGTACAAAGGGAAGAGAGGGGAAAGAAATCCTAGAATGTGTTCAGGGTACATTTCTGTTTCCAGTCCAATGAAAAAGGAGGAATTGCTGGGCCTGGTTCTTGGGAATGAGGTCGGTCAAGTGGATCAAGTGTCAGTAGGACAATGTTTAAGGGACAGTGATTATTGTATTATAAGGTTTAAGTTGGCTGTGGAAAAGGGCAAAGAACGATCTACAGTAAGAATAACTTACGGCGGTATATTGCACAGTGGTTAGCACTGCTGCTTCACAGCTTGTGGGACCCGGTTCGATTTCTGCCTTGGGTGACTATGTAGTCTGCACATTCTCCCTGTGTCTGTGTGGGTTTCCTCTGGGTGCTCTGGTTTTCTTCCACAGTCCAAAGATGTGCAGGTTAGGTGGATTGGCAAAGCTAAATTGTCCTGTGTCCAAAGGGTGGGTGGGGTTATGGGATTACGAGTGAGTGGGTCTAGGTAGGGTGCTCTTTCAGAGGGTCGGTGCTGACTCAATGGGCCAAATGGCCGCCTTTTACACTGTAGGGATTCTATTCTAACTACCGGAGGGAAAGTGAACTTCAGTGGGGTAAGAATGAATGTGGTCCAGATAACTTGGTGACAAAGGATGGCAGGCAAAATTATACCTGAACAATGGGCTGTCTTTAAAGAAGAGACAGTTCAGCTAGAATCAAGGTATATTCCTACAAAGGGAAAAGGTCACGCAAACAAATCCAGAGCTCCCTGGATGATGAAAGAGGTAGAGATTAAGGTAAAGCTAATTGACAAATCAAAGAAACATATGAGGAGAGACTGATAGCTAATGTAATTATGCATCCAAAAGTCTTCTATAGGTATATAAACAGTAAAAGGGTGGTAAAAGGGGCCAATTGGGATCAAACAGGAGATTTATGCATGGAGGCCAAGGGCATGACAAAGGCATTAAATGAAAACTTTGCATCTGTCATTACCAAGGAAGAAGATGCTGACTAAGTCATGTTAAAAGAGGTGGTAATTCTGGCAATTGAATGGTTTAACATTGATAAGGATGGTACACTGGTTAGGCTGTCTGTATGTAAAGCTGATAAGGCATGAGGAATAGATGAGATGCATCCAAGGATACTGAAAGAAGTGAGGTTGGAAATTGTGGAGGAACTGGCTATAATTTTCCAATCTTCCTCAGACTTGAGGACTGGAGAATTGTAAATATTACACCTTTCATCAAAAAAGGTAAGCCATTAACTAAATGACAATCAATTTAACCTCGGTATGGAGAAGCTTTTGGAAACTCTGGACGCGATCTACCTGCCGGGATCTACTCGGCTTGCCACACCTCGCTGGATCTAGTGGGATCTCGCGAGACATCGTGATCTGAATACTGCACATTATGGGTGGGATCAGTATTTGGAAAATCTGCATATTAGAATGAGTATCTAGTCTCATTCTAATATACAGCTCACCTGATCTACCCGAGGCATTGGGAATGAACCCCTTGCCATGGAGACCTTAGGCGGGCACCGTTCAGTACTGGTCCCCACAAACGGGAACCAGATGGAACAGAACTTGGGGGTGTCTCCCACGTGGTTTCCCTCTGGGCAAGGTGGTACACTGGCATTGCTGGTAGCACCTGGACACCGTGGCACTTTCAGCCTGGCACCCTGGCAGTGCCACCTGGATGCCAGCCTGAAACTGTACAGGTGACACTGCCAGGCTGGCAGGGGCACTGCCAGGGTACCAAGCTGGCATTGTGCCTGCACCTGGGATCGGGCCCAGGTGTGCCGTGTCCATGTCAGATGGGGTGTGGGGATGGGATCCAAGGACCCCTTATAGATAAGCTTGGGCTTTGGGGGGTCCGGGGTCAAGTTGGGAGTGGGGCAAGAGATTGGGATGCCATTTAAAAATGGCGTTGCGATCTACTCCTACACAGAGCTCCTCAGATTGTGGTTCTTGCCCGCATGCCAGAGGATGGATGCTAATGGATGCAAATGGGTCATTTGGGCCTTAGTAGGCCCCGCACTAGAGTCTCCAGGCTCTTACAATTTTCCGGTTCTCCGGGCCGGGATCATGTGGCACGGATCATTACTGGTACTTATCAGTGTGGCCCCGATGTCGTGGACCTCACCATGGGCCAAGGGGATAACCCCTTAAGAGAGTTGACCCAAAGTCTACCCGAGGGCCACCTTCCCCCCCCACGCAATGCCATGACACACCCCACAAAGAGACCCCCTAGATAGGGAGACCTACCGCAGAAACCCAAACAAAAGGGACCCCCGCCCACACACACCATAACTAAATGAACCCCCCAAAGATCTCCTAACTAAAGGGACCACCCCCAGAGGTCCCTAACTACAGGACCCCCACAGACCCCCCCCCAGACAAAAAACCCATGTCTGGAAGCCAGACAGCAGTCCAGACAGGGAAGAAAACTACTGTTGTAACCTGGGCACACATCTGCTGGCTCAGACAGAGGAAACACCGTGTGTCCATTCCTGAAAGAGAAAAGCAGTGACCTGTATTAAACCCCTCAAATCCTTTAGCTGCAAGCCATTCATTCATTTCTCTTCGTGGGCTGTGATTGACCACTTACACAAACACAACTATTAGCCTTGCTACATTCATCTTCCTTTATAGAGGAGTAATTCTAAGTGCTATAACCACAGTGTTGACAAACATCAGCCACATCAAAGAGAATTAAGTACATTCCAATCACAACCCTTCATGCTTGAGGGATTTCGAAGTGCTGAGCTGGAAATTGACAGCACTTAATTGGTACATTGCTACACAACAGACTTGGGAGCAAAGTTACTGCCCATGGAATTAAAGAGACAGTAGTAACATGGATATCAAGTTGGTCGAGTGACAGGAAACAAAGAGTTGTGGTAAATGGTTGTTTTTTTTTGGCTGGAGAAAGATTTATATTGGAATTTCCACAAGGATCCCTGCTTTTCCTGATATATATAAATGACCTAGACTTGGGTGTATGGGGCACAATTTCAAAATTTGCAAATGATGTGAAACTTGGAAATATTGTGAACCATGAGGCGGCTAGTGTGAAACGTCAGAAGAACACGGGCAGGTTGGTGGAATGGGCAGATAAATTTGCAGATGAAATTGAATTCAGAAAAGTGTGAAGTGATTAATTTTGGTAGGAAGAACATAGATAGACAATGCAAAATAAATGGTACAATTCTAAAGGGGGTGGATGCATGAGCAGAGGGACCTGGGGTGAAGATGTTCACAAATCATTGACGATGGTAGGACAGGTTGAGAAAGTGGTTAATAAAGCACATGGGATCCAAGGCTTTATCAATGGAGGCATAGAGGGAAAAGCAAGGAAGTTATGCTAAATCTGGATAAAACACTGGTTCGGCCTCAACTGGAGTATTTATTCCCATTCCACCACCACACTTTAGGAAGGATTTATGGATGCAGGAATGATCGATGAAAATGGTTCCAAGGATGAAGAACAGCAGCTATATGGAAAGATTGGAGAATTGGGACTATTCTCCTTGGAGAAGGTTGAAAGGAGATTTGATAGAGGTATTCAAAATCATAAAGGGCAAGAAGAGTGGAAAGGATAAAACTGTTTCCATTGATGGAAGGATCAAGAACCAGGGGCACAGATTGAAGGTAATTAGCAAAAGAAGCAATGGTGATATGATATGAGGGAAAACGTGTTGACACAGCACATTGTTTGGATCTTGAATGCACTGACTGAGGGTATGGGGGAGGCAGAGTCAATTGAGGCTTTCAAAAGGGAATCGGATTATCTAACAAGGAAAATATTTGCAGGGAAAAGGCAAGGGAGTGGCACCACATAAATTGTTCCTTCAGAGGGGCCAGCACACACATGACAGGCTGAATGGCCTTCTTCTGTGCTTTAACTGTTCTATGGTTCCATTAGATTTTTTAGTCTTTAAAACTTTTAATCAGTTTTTCATATCCTTCTGCCATCTGCCACTCTGTCATTTCCTTTTTGCAGGTGTTTGAGTTTTTCTCATTTGATGAAAATCTGTAATTTATCGGGTGGGGAAATAATGAGGAGATTTCTTACAAGATAACAAGGAGGAAATGCAGCTGGAACTAACGGTTTCCACATTCAGGACCACAGAGTTTGAGTTTCAGTCACATTGCAATTACATGCAGTTTTAAAATTACAATAAAAGTTACAATAAAATTGGAGGAAACTGAACACAGTCATAGTTCTGCATACAATTAGCCCATGTATGTCATCATCAGTCCAGTTTGTAATGGGAGCCGGTTTATCTCAGATGGCTGGACAGCTGGTTCGTGATGCAGAGCGAGATCAACAGCACGGGTCGAATTCCTGTACCAGCTGAGGTTCTTCATGAAGGCCCGTCTTCTCAACCTTGCTCCTTGTCTGAAGTGTGGTGATCCTCAGGTGAAACCACCACTAGTCAGCCCCCCCCCCCCCCCCCCCCCCGCCGCCACCGGTCATCTGGGACTATAGAGTCTTTACTTGCTTTAATTTGTAATGTGTGAGGTTAAAAAAAAGTTCCTGACAACCTCTTCATTTGATATCACAAGAACTTTAGATGACCCTAGAATTCCATCTGAAAAAAGTAAGAATGTTTTTTCTGATTATTTTGTAACCTGAAGCAAAATCTCACAGCTTCAGCTCACCCAGCGTAAATAATGTTAGCATTTAAAAGAGGCTCCTTTTCTCTTGTACTGTATTTTCCCTGTTTGGTTTTAACTCCGACATGTCATGAACCTCTCTCACCAACGAAACAAGCAGGGAATTGGCTTTGAGTGTAACTTGGTCACTATTGGGAGATGTACACAGCTGTGATTCTCCAACAGTTTGTCTGCCCTCATTAATCTGAGGTGGATTGTGAACCTGTGCGTTAGGAAAATTGTCACAGCAATCCTATGCAAAACTATATAATTATTTTATGATTATCCCATACAGAATTTGTGCCAATGTTTGTGAGCTGTAGGTTTGTGGATAATAACATTGGAAATTACAAAAGAAAGGCAATGCCTTCTTGACCTTGTTTAGTCAATTGGTTTAATGCTCCCAGATGCCCTATATCCTAAACTTGTTAGGTTTACATGTGCTGGTCAAAGATGACTGGCACAAGTTGGATGAATTGTTGTAGCAACTGCTTTTGGGAAATGTTGCAATTTTTCCAATTAATTCTGCAATCGTTGTTTATGAATATCAAATGAAATTACTCTTCTGAAGTTCTTATGTTTTCCCTTTATCTAGAAAGTATTTGCACTCATTAATGTTCACAATAAAACTAAGAGCATTCAGTATGCCCAAAACATAATTATATTGTTGAATATTTGAGCATGCAAGCTAATTAAAAGCTATCCTTCTTCTCCTACCTCTACCTTCCTCTTGAATGCAACCCCAGCAGATTATCTCAAACCTCCAGGCTTTAATCAACCAGTTCCTGAAATTCTATCCAGAACACCATGCTGTATTTTTCCAGCAATTCCTAGTAGAAAATACCATCATTAATGTTCAAACATTTGGGAGAGTGAACATAAAAGCTTTTCAGATGCAATTGAACAAATTGAGAAACATAGGTGAGAAGCATAGTTCAGGCATAATTTTGCCTGAAAGGAGTTGGAGGGAAGACTCTGTCAACTATTTAGGCTGAACCTAAATTGTTTTTTTTTTAACTGTATGTTGTACGAGAAGGGAAAACTGGGGGAAATAAAGAGTTGCACAGTTTTGAAAAAAAATGACCCGGCTTAGGTCATGGGACAATGAATATTCATGGCAACACAGTGAGGATATAGGCACACATGTAGGTGGCTTTGAGATTTAGTCCAGGAGTACATTCTCTCGGGTTTATTTTTAAATGTACTGATCTGAACTCATCAATAGCAGTGGTTCTTTATACTCCATTAAAATTGACTTTGCATTACTGACCAATCAAGTGGAAGTTAAATTGCTGTCAACTTCAACTTTTTGTGTCACAAATCGCCAGAAATGTACATTCTCCAAATCCCAGTGACACACATTTGCCATTCTATTAGAGTGCTCCCCAATAGTATATTCACCCCAAAAGTGATATTCTAAATGAATTGCAAAACAAAATACTGAGCAAAAAGTTAACATTTTCTAAGATGTTATATAATAATAATAATCTTTATTAGTGTCACTAGTATGTTTACATTAACACTGCAATGAAATTACTGTGAAAAGCTCCTAGTCGCCACACTCCGGCGCCTGTTCGGGTATACTGAGGGAGCATTCAGAATGTCCAATTCACAAAACAAGCATGCCCCTCGAGTTTGCTCCACCATTCAATAAGATCATGGCTGATCTTTTTGAGGACTCAGCTCCATTTACCCGCACGCTCACCATAACCTTTTATTCCTTTACTGTTCAAAAATCTATCTGCCTTTGCCTTAAATCATTTAACGAGGTAGCCTCAACTGCTTCATCGGGCAGGGAATTCCACAGATTCCTCCTCAACTCAATCAAAGTACAAAGAAACAAAGAACGATACAGCAAAGGAACAGGCCTTTCGGCCCTCCAAGCCTGCGCCGATCACATGTCCTATCTAGACCAACCGCTTGTATCCTTCTATACCCCGTCTGTTCATGTGCCTATCCAGATAAGTCTTAAATCTGCTCACCCTTATTTTGAGGCTTTGCCCACCTAGATCTAGATTCACCTGCCAGTAGAAACAACCTTCCTGCTTCTATCCTATCTATTCCCTTCATAATTTAATATGTTTCTATAAGATCCCCCCCTTGTTCCTCGAAATTCCAAAGAGTATAGTCCCAGTCTATTCAGTCTCTCCTCACAAGCTAATCCTCTCAACTCCGGAATCAACATAGTGAATCTCCTCTACACACCCTCCAGTGCCAGTACATCCATTCTCAAGTAAGGAGACCAAAACTGTACACAGTACTCCCAAGTGTGGCCTCACCAGCACCCTATACAGTTGCAACATAACCTCCCTGCTTTTAAACTCCATCCCTCTAGCAATGAAGGACAAAATTCCATTTGCCTTCTTAATTACTTGCTGCACCTGCAAGCCAACTTTTTGCGATTCATGCACAAGGACACCCAGGTCCCTCTGCCCAGCAGTATGCTGCATTTTTTTTACCATTTAAATAATAATCCATGTTGCTGTTATTCCTACCAAAATGGATGACCTCATATTTATCAACATTGAACTCCATTTGCCAGACCCTTGCCCACGTACTTAAACTATCTATCCCTCTGCAGTTTCAGTGTCCTCTGCACACTTGGCTCTACCACTCATCTTAGTCATGATGTGGAGATGCCGGCGTTGGACTGGGGTGAGCACAGTACGAAGTCTTACAACACCAGGTTAAAGTCCAACAGGTTTGTTTCGATGTCACTAGCTTTCGGAGCGCTGCTCCTTCCTCAGGTGAATGAAGAGGTCCTCTTCATTCACCTGAGGCAGGAGCAGCACTCCGAAAGCTAGTGACATCGAAACAAACCTGTTGGACTTTAACCTGGTGTTGTAAGACTTCGTACTGTACTCATCTTAGTGTCATCTGTGAACTTTGACACATTATACTTGGTCCCCAACTTCAGATCATCTATGTAAATTGCGAACAATTGCGGTGCCAACACTGATCCCTGAGTCACACCAGTAGCCACTGATCGCCAACCAGAAAACCACCCATTTATCCCCACTCTTTGCTTTCCATTAGTTAACCAATCCTCTATCCATGCTAATTCATTACCCATAACATGTTGCGCCTTTATCTTATACAACTTTTTTATTATTACTTTGGCAGGGAAGAAACATTATAGCATCACTATCATTAACATCAGTATTAACATTTCCATTTGAGTTAATAGCTCAACAAATGTCTCTCCTATCTTTATGAAACTTGGGAGGTATATTCATTGTGCTAATAGGGATAACATAGGAAGCAAATTAGGACAATTAGATCTAATTTACGTATGTAAAGTAGGTTAGTCCGTGAATAGCTTTTCCCCTGAAGTCAAAAACCCATGTCTTTTATATTTATGAAATGTAGAAGCTATATTTATTCAGCTAAAAGGAAGAAGAATAAATTAAATATTCCAAATTGAATCTTGTATACAATTGATGCCTGTAAATTGGGACATCCCATTGGGAATTTGTATATGCTGATTAGTTTCATTACTAAATAGACTTTCCTTTGTACAGCAAGAAATTGTTACACAGCTATGTTGACTGTATCCTTGTATACACTGGACATGACTGATAGCCCTCAGCAGCAATCTCCATCAGCGGTAGGGCGGTAGGAAATATCCTTCATAGTGTACAGGTTTACTTTCATAAATATACATCATTGACAGTTTTGCTTCAAGTAAAAGAGTTCCTTTTTCAGGCATTTTACACAATTTATGTTATTCTCAATGCAGCATAATGTAACCAGTGCAAGCAGCTGTATTCTATTCCACACCTGTCCTCAATCACTATTTTACTTGCAACCCATCCCCTGGCGAATTGTGTTTTTCAGAAACGACAAACTCATTACATTACAAGTGGCAAAGGAAACATACAAATTTATTTTGCACCAAAAGTTGACACCGAAACCTATTGGAATCGGGTGAATTTTTTAAAATTAGGTTCTAAATCTTCATCATCATCAAATGTGTATTGCACATGACAAGTCCACAACAAAATCTGAATAAATATCACAGCTGTGAATACATTAAGCTTTAATTAATGCTACATTAAATTACACTGGCAATTAAGAGCCAATAATCTTAATGTTTATTGCAGTAACCACTAAAGTAATTGATAGGTTAGAATAAGTTACTAACCCACAGAGAGACGAATATCTACTGAGACCATAAAACACTGTCAAGCTCAGCTGCCTAGAACCTAAGGTCTGGAATTTCCTCTCCAAACCTCTTCCGCTCTCTATCTCTCTTTCCTTCTTGAAGTTGTTCCTTAGGACTTACCACTTTCACCAGATTTTTGGTCATCTACCTTAATATATCCTCAAGTGGCTTTGTGTCAGATTTGCTTTGTACCACCTCTGTGAAATGCCTTGGGAAGTTTTATTACATTAAGGGTGCAATTTGAATACAAATTGCTGTTGTTAAACAGAAGCAAAAAACTATGGATGCTGCAAATGAAAATAGAAATTTTGGAAATATTCAGCACATCAGACCGCATCTGTGAAGAGAGGAACACAGTTCACATTTCAAGCTGATGATCTTCCATCCCAAAGCATCATGTCCTGTGCATACCTTGGGAAATAATTATCAATCGTAACACACAAAAGAGTTTGTATTGTGTGGCAGTATTGTTTGACAGAATCACAGAATTGTTACTGCGCAAAAGGAGGCCCATTGTGCATGTCCTGGCTCTCCGAACAAGACATATATTTCTCCTGTAAAACACAATCTAAATTTACAAATGGGATTTTGTTTTCAAGAGTAACATGGTTCAGGAACCCTCTTTGGGCATTGGTTTCATGTTAAGGGCATCACACCTGATTTTCTCCGATGGTTCTCAGTAATATTCTGTAATCAAATTGGTCATAGCCATTAGGTGAAAGGCAAAATTCATAACATAACTAATGCACCTGAAGAGAAAGGTGAGTTAACGAAGTAGGCAAGAACCTACATCAGAACATTAACCTATCTTTCTCTTTAAGGTGTTGACTGTTAATGATTTTCCTTTATCTTATATCCCATGAAAGAGAATGCAACCAGATTGTGCTACAAAACAATTGCATATAAAGGGATTAAGCTGATGCCACAAACTGGACAAAGGAAGCTTGAACAGTTTGTCAATGTCATTTTATTTTAATAAGCATAGCTTCTCCAAAGTTTCTAAATCTCCAAAATATATTTGAATACAGAAGAGCAGCAAAATTCAGTTATGTAGCGGAGCTGGTCTCAGTGCTATGGGAGCTCAGAGATGAACACAAAAAGGTGGAGTTGCTCCAAACAATTTCTTGTGCAGCCCATGCTGATCATCATGTTAGGAAAGGCAAGAGTGCAGGTCCTCTATACATGTATAGACAGGTTATGATATCAGCCAGCACCTAAAGTTGATTTGGCCTCTAGCCTGTTGTTCTGGACCTCATCGGTTTTGATAATGCTCTCTCTTAAACATGCAAGCAAAAATACACATTCAATTGCATGATGGACTCCCCTCCCATGCACCACCCCACTGGATGGCAGCAGTCTGGGCTGGCTGGCTAACTGACACAGCAGGCACGATTTAAAGCGTACAAAAAAGTCCCATTTTGGGTGGGTATAGAGGGGACTTTCTCAGCGCCTGCAGCACTGAGAATCACCCTACTATGAAACAGGACTCTGTCGTTTTTTTCTGGCCTCAGTTGGGAACGCCCTGCCAAGGGTACTTACCTCACTTTCTACACTGAACTCATCAGTGCAGGAAGAGATCGGGGCGCCATTTTTAATTATTGCCCTGATTTCTCGATCCTCCTCGGCCATCCCACCATGGCCACTGGACACCCCCCCCACTTCCCCAACTTATCTCTTAGCGGGTGCTTGAACCCCCCCCCCCCCGACCACCCCACCACACTTCTTAAGGGTAGGGTACCCCTGGCCTGATCCCCGGCATGGGAAATCCATGTGGCACTACCAGGATGCCTTTGTCATGTGGCAGAGCCATGGTGCCAGGCTGTTAGTGCCAAGGTCCCCGAAAGCCAGTGGGAGTGCAAGGGTACCACCCTGCCCAGAGCCCAACCACCCGGGGGTTTCTGATGGCCTGGGAAATCCCCCAGGTGCCATTACGTTTGGTCCAGGTTTGTGTGGACCAGTACTAAACGGCGTCATTGTGACATATCCTAGGCGGGGGCAACGTTCCCGGACCTTGGGAGAATCATGTGCCGACATATTTAAATGAGCCTAATGGCTCACTTAAATATGTAAATCTGGATCTCGCCCAGATCGCGACAGCTTTTTAAATCTCACGAGGCATTCCAAGCGTCACAAAGTTAACGGCCTTGTTGAGTCACCAGGTCAGGCGCGACGAAGCCATTCGATCATACCCAGCATGGCACTCTGGATTGACACTTCTCGGAGCACCAAAACTATAAAACTGCTGGAGCACGTATTGCTGAACTGTTGTGAAATCTTGCAATCCCCTTTGAGCACTAGTATCCCCATGATTGCAGCAGCCTAAACCTGCATGGCACAAAGCTGGACTTTCGCTGCAGCTCTCAGAGGTAGTATGGCTGCTCCCCATGTTGCAATGGAAACTGAGACATCAACGACCAGATACTGTGTCCACAGGCACTGCTGTGGAGTTGGCCACCACTTACACACTGGAACGGATGGGCTTCAAGTTCTGCAGAAAACTATGTGCCAGTCTGAATCTGGCCAACTCCATGTTCCTTGTCATTGACAATGAGCTTTCTGAAAAGCTTGCAAATGCGCCAATTATTTTGGTGTCCATGCCTTGATGGAATCTTCTGCAACAGAACTACTTTGCGACCTTGCTTTCTGGGGAATTCGCTCATGGGCGTTCTCTTAGAGGAATGTCAGTGAATAGGTTGTCACGTCTTTGGATGATGTGTCTGCCATTGGTGAATAGTTAGAAATATGTGGAAGTTGTAAGATTTGGGTGTGAGGATTGCAGCGATGGTAAGTGTATTAGAGGGAAGCAGAGCACCTGAATGTTAAGCTTGAGTCCTGGTTACTAGAGATTGCTGATGGTTGAGTGATGGTGATGTGGTGCATTGAGTAGTAGATGGAATTTAAAGATGTATTCACTGACTTTGACAGCCAGACTCTTGGTTTGGACTTCTGTGACTATCTGCTCCCATTCTCTTCTTTGTGTATGTCCAGAGACCCTCCTGATTCCCTGTGGAAAAATTACAACCCTTTACCTTTCCACCTCCTGCACTAAGACTTCCAGTACTCTACCTGATAATCTGGGACTCCTCGCTCTTGTTTTCTGCTCCATTGTTCTTGTTTCTTCCTTCAGGGAAACTCATTCAACACCTCTTCTGGTCTCTGCTGCAGCAAAATGTAGCACCCTTTTAACAGACAAATTTAAGAAGTGCAGTCTGGCTATAATTAGTGCTCGCCTCTAACAAACCTGGGTCCCCGACTGAGCCGGCACACATTCGGCAGTGCAGTTCGTGCTGGCTGCAAGCCACAATCATGAAGCTTGAGCAGGTAGCACAAAGTTTGCAAGCTGCCTGCATCAATTCCATTAGGTGGAGGGTAATTGCTCATCACGATCCTCGTGTCTGTTAACGGGATCTACCAATTTTTAGATGACGGTATGTTGCTATTTGTTGGTTCCTATTCCATAGTTTACACTAGAAGTGTGTCATAGAAGACAGATTGCAGGCTCCTTACAGAGTCATCACATGGATTGACGAACAGTAATACAAAGATCTATTTAACCAAGTGTTATAGGAAAAAGTCATACTTTCTCAAGATTTACAATAAAGATACTTTGCTTGATAGACTGCTTGTTAGAATCTATTGTTTCTGAGAAATAACAAAGTTCCTCAATTAATTTCAATCCTATGGAAGCCTGCTTGATGACGTCTATGGCAACAAAGCTAATGTCCCTTTAAAAGTAGCTCTGAAATCTTACAGGAAATTTAGAAATTTCAGCTGTCTGCATTACAGATGTTGACCTATTGATTGTTTTGCTGAAAAGGTCTGCTTAAACACTATATTCAATAGACTTACTGGTACGTTTCACCTATTTACACGCCCAAGTCAGGCACACTGCTGCTCTGCGCTAATGGACAATTCAGCGTGATGACATCAGCTCAGCAGAAGACCTACCAGATCCAAAATCGGCAATCCATCCTCCAAGATTAAATCATTAATTAACAAGCTATTAAGCTTGTTAACAACATAAACATCAACCATTTTTCATTTTCCACTGCATTTTTCAGGTGTCGAACACAAAACTTTGTGAGTCTTTTACACCAGCGGGATGGCGCAAGGGCTCTAGAAAATTAAAATACTGCAAATGCTGGCGATCTGAAATAAAAACAAGGACCGGGATTCTCCCCTAAGCGGCGGGCGGGTCATACCAGCAGCAAAGATTGGCGTGAACCACTCCGGCGTTGGGCCGCCCGGAAGTTGCCAAACGGTGCCGAATGGCCCCCGCCGGCCAGCCCGAGTTGGCGCGAGTTGGCACATGCGCGGGAGCGCCAACGTGTTCTGCCGCATGCGCAGAATGCTGGCGTGAACCCTGCGCATGCGCTGGGAGTTTCTTCTCCGCGCTGGCCATGGCAGAGTTTTATAGAGGCTGGCGCGGAGGGAAAGAGTGCCCCCACGGCACATGCCCACCCGCAGATCCGTGGGCCCTGATCGCGGGCCAGGCCACCGTGGGCCCCCCCTGGGCCAGATACCCCCCCCCCCCGAGGGCTCCGCAGGCCGCCCTCAGAGCCAGGTCCAGCCTGTATGGACCTTGTCTAATCCACGCCAGCAGGACTGGCCGAAAACGGGCGGCCGCTCGGCCCATCGGAGCCCGGAGAATCGCCGGGGGGCCACTGCCAACGGTCCCCGACCGGTGCAATGTGATCCCCACCCCCGCCAAAAAACCAGTGCCGGAGAATTCGGCAGCCGGCGTCGGAGCGGGATTCACGCCGCCCCCCCAGCGATTCTCCAACCCGGCGGGGGGTCAGAGAATCCCGCACAAGATGTTCTGGAAAAACTCAGCAGGTCTGGCAGCATCTGTGGAGAGAGAAACAGAGTTCAATATGATCCTTCTTCTGAGAGCAGACAGTAGAAAAGGTCTGCCACTGGGACCATGGGTGAATGTACCAGCAGATTCTACAGGCGAAGGTGGCACTGTATGTATGATATTTAATGGGCACGATTTAATGGAAAAAAAGAGTCCCGTTTTGGGCGCGTTTAGCAGGGCACTTCTCAGCCGGCGCCTGTATTTTTTTCGGTTTCCGCTAGGAAAGCTTCACAAATCCTGCACTTACCTTTATTTCTCAGGAAGAGATTGGGGTGCCATTTTTAAATGCTGCCCCAAACCCATGACCCCCACCGCGGCATCCCCGCCGCGGCCTCTGGACACCCCAACTTCGTCACCGAGTCAGGCGCAACAAGGCCATTTGATTGCATCCAATTACTTGAAAAAATCTTTTTGGCACCTTCAATGAATGATAAAGATTGATTTTGGGAGCGGGGGCCTTTACATTTCTAGCCGTGACTACAACATTACCCTTCTGCCTCATGGTGTACCAGACTGCAGTGTTGATTCTCAGAACCCACAAGTTATGTCTTCACCAAGGTGTGATTCATATTACAAAGTGAATGTCGCTGAAAGAAAAATTCTACATTATATTATTTGGTACATTAACTGAAAGTCACAAGTACTGATTATGTTGTGGCATCTAAAAACTGGCCAAACTGGCCCTGAGGAAAAACTGCAAGGTTGGAATAGAACAAGGGAAGAGGTTTGATGTCAAGAAGCGAGTTTCCTATGCATCCTTCCCATTCAGCCCATGGTTTCTAATTGTTCTTAAAACTGAAACTGTAAGCTAGATTAAGATAACCCTGATAAATAGTGTATTATTACATATGTATACCCCTATTACAGGGATCCTGGGGGGGGGGGGGGTTCCTGCTATTATGGGATCCCTGGGGGTGGGGTCCCCCTATTACAGGCATCCCTGAGGGTGGTCCCTCTATTATGGGTTCCTGGGGGGTTCCCCTTTATTAGAGGGGCCCTTGCGGTGGGTCGAGGTTACAAGAGTCTGGGGGGGGGGCAAGTGGGGGGGGGGGTCTGGGGGGAGGGGCAAGTGGGGGCTCTGGTGGAGGGGGGTAGGCAGGGAGGGTCACGCTCTGGTAGAGACCACAACTGATCCGCACCCACGTGATTCCCGGCCACAGGTACTGGAGAATCATAGAGGGCCAGGGTTTAGGGTGCCGAGCCCACTAAATGGATGCATATGGGTCATGAAGACCCATTTGAATTCATTTACACCCGCCGTTGGCACGTGGCGCGGACCTCGATTCCGGGTCGGAGCATCGCGTTCAGGTCGGCGCCCGGCGTCGATTCCGCTTTTGCCCCAACGCCCGATACTCTGTCTCATTGGGGAACAGATCCGGGCGTCGCGGGATGGAGAATCCTGCCCGAGTAATTTAATCCCTTGGCTTTATTCTAATATCATGGGAAATCTGCTCTCTAGAATACTTGGCACCTTCTGAGAGGCGCTACTTGCCGAGGATCCTCAAGTTGCCTCTGCTCCACTTCCTCGCCATCCAAAGAAGATGGCAATAATAGCATTCATGATGATTGGAGAAGGATGTGAAGTAAAGTAATACAAACCTACGGGATAAGCATTCTGAAGGCTAGAGAGACTCACCTGGCCAACCAAACAATGATGATCCAGTGGCCCCCACTGTCGCAGCTGCACACCACTTTGATTATAGCCTCAGTGAGTCTGTGAGGCACCAATGCCACTTATTAGCTGTTATTAATACGTTTCAAGGGGTGTGGAACCCCCTGTTTCAATGTGCTTAAAACATGTTGCCGCACGAGTTGCATTAGCATCATATTTTACATGGCAAGTTGACCTCTGCTTGCCTGGGGTGGCAACCCTCCTGAATTAGTATTCAACTCATTTAAAATGGTATGGGGTGGGAATGTGGTACAAACTTCCATTCTCTCCTACACCATTTTAACTACCGACCAACCCCACTCGCTGCACATGTTTGATTGAAATGTAATAATTCAATCAAAACGGTAATTTTGCACGAATCAGATGGTCAATTTGTCATGGTTTTAACATATTCAGTGTTTTCAGGGCATTTTGTGGGTAGAGAGTAATTCCATTATATTTCTATTTTCTTTCTTTTCTATTTTTCTTATCTTTCCATTGACTTTTGATATCCTGAGAAGGTTATTTATTATTCCTCCCATCCCAGTCTAGGTGTTTGTTATATTTATTATAGCATCGCTCCAGTGCAGAAGGAGGCCATTGGACCCATTGAGTCTGCACTGACCCTCTGAAAGAGCACCATATCTAGACCCACTCCCCTGCCCTATTCCCTTAACCACACCTAACCAGCACATCCTTGGACACTTAGGGGCCATTTAGCATGGCCAATCCACCTAACCTGCACATATTTGGACAGTGGGAGGAAACTGGAACACCCGGAAGAAACCCACCTAGACACAGGGAGAGAGTGCAAACTCCACACAGTCACCCAAGGCCAGAATCGTCCCCCGGTCCCTGGTGCTGTGCTAACCACTGTGCCACCATGCCAACCATTGGGCATCTAGGGACAGTTTTCTGCTGATCCTTACATCATTAATAGCAAGCCTCAGGACTGTGATACGTGAAAGCTTCACTTCTTTTGTTTTCTTTCTTTTCCTTTTTTAGAATCATAAATTCCTGAACATTTTAGTATTAATTAGGATTCCATGATTGGTGCTTCAGCAGGTGAAGACAACGCTGAAATAAAAATTCAGTGATGCAAATTGTCATGGTCCTCAATAGTGAGACAAAAATACTCAATGTTTAAAATATAAATGGATGATTTTCATTTACTTCAGCATAACAAATTTGATGGGCTAGATGTCTGTGCCATTAAACATCTATTTTCATATTTTGTGCAACTAAACTCCCTGTTCTACTCCAGCTGAATGGGTCTAATTGTGCATCTGCTTTGATTGAAGCATTTTTAAGAGGCTATGGAGTGGGAGATATATTAAAGGGACTATACTGATGGATTGTGTTCTCACACGCTACAAGAAAATCAACCGGACGTGGCTTATAGTTTTGTTTGTGGTAATATAGGAAAAGAAAGGGAAGCCATGTTTAACAAACTTATTGGAGTTCTTTAAGGAAGCAACATATGCTATGGATAAAGGGGTACTGTATTTAGATTTCCAGAAGGCATCTGATAAAGATCACATCAAAGGTTATTGTGAAAAATAAAAGCTCATGGTACAGGAGGCAAAATATTGGCATTGCTCAAAGATTGACTAACAGGAAGGCGAGAGTCAGCACAAACCGGTCATTTTCATGTTGGCAAGATGAAACGAGTGGCGTGCCACAGAGATCAGTGGTCAGACCTCAATTGTTTACCATTTATATAAAAGACCTGGACAACATCCAGGCTTGAGCTGACAAGCTGCAAGTTACATTTGCATCACACAAGTGCCAGGCAATGACTATCTCCTACAAGAGAGGATCTAACCATTGCCCCTTGACATTCATTGGCATTACCATCGCTAAATCCCCCACTATCAACATCCTGGGGGTTAGCAATGATCAGAAACTGAACAGGACTAGCCATATTAATACTGTAGACAGCACCTTCCAAACCCACGACCGCTACCACCTAGAAGGACAGGAGCAACAGATACCTAGGAACCCCACCACCTGGAGTTTCCCCTCCAAGTCACTCACCACACTGACTTAGAAATATATCACCGTTCCTTGGCTGGGGCAAAATTTTGGAACTCCCTCCTTAAAAGCACTCTGGGTGTACCTACATCTCAGGGACTGCAGTGGTTCAAGAAGGTAGCTCACCACCACCTTCTGAAGGGCAACTAGGGATGGGTCCCTAACCAAGGACGCCCACATCCTGTGAATTAATTTTAAAAACTTGGAAGAAGGGTCCAAAGGTATGGTTGCCAAATTTACTCATGATACAAGGATCGGTAGGAAAGTAAGTTGTGAAGAGGACATAGTCTACAAAAGGATATACATAGGTTAAGTGAGTGGGGAAGGATCTGGCAAATGAAAAATAATATGAGAGAATGTGAAATTGTCCATTTTGACAGGAAGAATAAAAGAGAAGCATATTGTCTAAATGGTGAGAGATTGCAGTTTTCTGAGATGCAGAGGGATCTGGATGTCCTTGTGCATGAATCGCAAAAGGCTAGTATGAAGCTACAGCAAATAATTAGCAAAGTGAATAGAATATTGTCATTTATTGTGAGGGGAAATGAATACAAAGGTAGAACATAGGACATTACAGCACAGTACAGGCCCTTCGGCCCTCGATGTTGCGCCGACCTTTGAAACAACTCTAAAGCCCATCTACACTATTCTCTTATCATCCATATGTTTATCCAATGACCATTTAAATGCCCTTAATGTTGGCGAGTCCACTACTGTTGCAGGCAGGGCATTCCACGCCCTCACTATTCTCTGAGTAAAGAACCTACCTCTGACATCTGTCTGATATCTATCACCCCTCAAGTTAAAGCTATGTCCCCTCGTGCTCGACATCACCATCTGAGGAAAAAGGCTCTCACTGTCCACCCTATCCAATCCTCTGATCACCTTGTATGCCTCAATTAAGTCACCTCTTAACCTTCTTCTTTCTAAAGAAAATAACCTCAAGTCCCTCAGCCTTCCCTCATAAGATCTTCCCTCCAGACCAGGCAACATCCTGGTAAATATCCTCTGCACCCTTTCCAATGCTTCCACATCCTTCCTATTATGCGGCGACCAGAACTGCACGCAATACTCCAAATGCGGCCGCACCAGAGTTTTGTACAGCTGCAACATGACCTCATGGCTCCGAAACTCAACCCCTCTACCAATAAAAGCTAACACACCGTACGCCTTCTTAACAACCCTCTCAACCTGGGTGGCAACTTTCAGGGATCTATGTACATGGACACCAAGATCTCTCTGCTCATCCATACTACCAAGAATCTTACCATTTGCCCAGTACTCTGTCTTCCTGTTATTCCTTCCAAAATGAATTACCTCACATTTTCTGCATTAAACTCCATTTGCCACCTCCCAGCCCAGCTCTGCAGCTTATCTATGTCCCTCTGTAACTTGGAACATCCTTCCGCACTGTCCACAACTCCACCAACTTTAGTGTCATCTGCAAATTTACTCACCCATCCTTCTACGCCCTCCTCCAGGTCATTTATTAAAATAACAAACAGCAGTGGCCCCAAAACAGATCCTTGTGGTACACCACTAATAACTGGACTCCAGGCTGAACATTTCCCATCAACCACCACCCGTTGCCTTCTTCCAGCTAGCCAATTTCTGATCCAAACTGCTGAATCACCCTGAATCCCATCCCTCTGTATTTTCTGCAATAGCCTACCGTGGGGAACCTTATCAAACGCTTTACTGAAATCCATATACACCACATCAACTGCTTTACCCTCGTCCACCTGTTTGGTCACCTTTTCAAAGAACTCAATAAGGTTTGTGAGGCACGCCCTACCCTTCACAAAACTGTGTTGACAATCTCTAATTAAATTATTCCTTTCCAGATGATTGTACATCCTGGGCGTGATTCTCCGCTCCCGCAACGGTTGGGAGAATCGCCTGGGTCGCCAAATTTTCCTGCGACGCCTGTCCGACGCCCTCTCGCGATTCACGGAAGCAGCCAGACCGGCACAATCTCGTTTTGCGCGGCGTGGTACAGTGAATCGCCCAAGACAGCCAAAATGGCGATTCACCGGTACCCCCGCGATTCTCCGGCCCGGATGGGCCGAGCGGCCTGCCCAAAACGGCGGGTTCCCCCCGGCGCCGTCCACACCTGGTCGCTGCCGGCGGGAACAGCGCGGGAACGCTGGGGGGGGGGCAGCCTGCGGGGGGGGGCGAGGGGGGATCCTGCACCGGGGGGGGCCTCAAATGGGTTCTGGCCCGCGATCAGTGCCCACCGATCGTCGGGCTGGCCTCTCTGAAGGAGGACCTCCTTTCTTCCGCAGCCCCGCAAGATCCGTCAGACATCTTCTTGCGGGGCGGACTCAGAGAAGACGGCAACCACGCATGTGCGGGTTGGCGCTGGCCAACCCGCGCATGCGCGGGTGACGCCAGTTATGTGGCGCCGGCCGCGTCATGTATGCGGCGCCGCCTTTACGAGGCGCCTTCACGACGGCGCGAACACTCTGCCTCCATTTCGGAGAATCCCGCCCACTATGTCTTATCAACCTTTCCAAGACTTTGCCCACAACAGAAGTAAGGCTCACTGGTCTATGGTTACCGGGGTTGTCTCTACTCCCCTTCTTGAACAAGGGGACAACATTTGCTATCCTCCAGTCTTCTGGCACTATTCCTGTAGACAATGATGACATAAAGATCAAAACCAAAGGCTCAGCAATCTCCTCCCTAGCTTCCCATAGAATCTTAGGGCGGTTTGCTTCAGTTATGCAGGGCACTAATGAGACCACATCTGGAGTTCTGTGCACAGTATTGGTCACCTTATTTAAGGAAGGATGTAAATGCATTGGAAGAAATTCAGAGAAGCTTTACCTAATACTTATAATGGATGGGTTGTCTTATGAGGAAAGGTTTGACAGGTTAAGTTCATATTGCTGGTGTTTAGAAGAGCCAGTGGGAAACACCTCGCCAAACTCACCCAAAATAATATTTATTTTTTGGGTGAATCGTGTTCAGCATCTTTACAAAGTGCAATAAAGTATTTGGTTCTTAACTGGAGATATATAACAAAACGGCAAAGAATCTGGCGGAACAATACACCACTGACCGTGGGAGTGATTTAACGGGACAAAAACAGAGTTTTCCGGGCGTGTATAGCGGGGTGTTTCTCGGTGCCTGCAGCACTGAGAACGACTCCGCTTTTTAACAGCACTTTGCCGATTTTTTGGGGTCACAGCGAGCAATGTCCCATCAAGAATCCGCAGAATGCGCAGGGGAGGGGGTCTCGTCCCGCCTCCGCCGTGTCCCAAATTCTCCGCCACCAGAGTTTCGGCGGGGTCGGGAATCACACCACGCTGGTCAGCGGGGGCAGGAATCGTGCCGCGCTGGTCGGCAGGCCCACCCCCAGCGATTCTCCGGCCCGCTGTCAACCCTCTCCCTCCGGCGTGGATTAAATCACCTTTTGAACGGCGGGACAAGGCGGCGCGGGCGGGCTCCGGGGTCCTGGGGGGGCCCCACAGTGGCCTGGCCCGCGATCGGGGCCCACCGATCTGCGGGCGGGCCTGTGCCATGATGGCACTCTTTTTCTTCTGCCTTCGCCATGGTCTTCACTATGGCGGAGGTGGACGAGACCCCCTCCCCTGCGCATGAGCAGGGATGACGTCAGCAGCCGCTGACGCTCCTGCGCATGCGTCACCCGGCGAAGACCTTTCGGCGCCGGCTGGCGTGGCGCCAAAGGCCTTTCCCGACAGCCGGCGGAGCAGAAACCACTCCGGCGCGGGCCGAGCCCCTCAAGGTGAGGGCTTGGCCCCTAAAGGTGCGGAGACTTTTTAAACTAGATTGGCAGTGGGGTAGGATCCTCAGCAGCAGGGAAGCAAATGAGGGGCTGACAGGAGATGCAGTATTCAGTAACGGCTAGCTGAATAGACAGGAAAGGCAGGAGCATGGCAGGAGCGGGGGAAAGATATTGGATTAAATTGCATCTATTTCAATGCAAGAGGGCTGACAGGCAAGGCTGATAAACTCAGGGCATGGATAGATACATGGGACTGGGATATTATAGCCATAATTGAAATATGGCTAAGGGAGGGACAGGACTGGCAGCTTAATGTTCCAGGGTACATGTGCTTTAGGCGAGACAGAGGAGGAGGAAAGAGAGGAGGGGGAGTTGCATTTTTGATTAAGGGGAGCATCACGGCAGTAGTAAGAGATGAAAAAACCGAGGGATCATCCAGCCAGGCTTTGTGGGTGGAACTAAGAAATAAGAAGGGGATGGTGACCTTATTGGGGTTGTACTATAGGCCCACAAATAGTCAATGGGGATTAGAAGAACAAATATGCAGGGAGATTGGGGAGACTTACATGAGTAACAGGGTTGTCATAGTAGGGGGTTTTAATTTTCCGAACATAGACTGGGACTGCCATAGTGTTCAGGGCTTAGATGGGGTGGAATTTGTTAAGTGTGTTCAGGAAAGTTTCCTCAGACAGTATGTGGAGAGGCCTATTCGTGAAAGGGCAAACCTTTGACCTACTCTTGGGAATTAGGGCGTGGCAAATGAATGAGGTGACGGTGGGGAACCACTTTGGGACCAGTGACCATAGTTCCATTAACTTTAAAATAGTTTTGGAAAGGGACAAAACTGGTCCACAGGTGCATGTTCTAAATTGGGGCAAGGCGAATTTTGATGGAATTAAACAGGAGCATGCAAGGGTTGATTGGAGTATCTTGTTGAAGAGCAAAGGGACCTCTGGCAAGTGGAAGGCCTTTAAAAGTAAAATAGCTGGAGTTCAGGGTCTATATGTTCCAGTTAGGGTGAAGGGCAAGGCTGGCAGGAGTAGGGAACTCTGGATGACAAAACATATTGAGGTTTTGGCCAAGAAAAAGAAGTAGGCATGGCTCAGCTTCAAGCAGCTGGAATCAAGGGATTCCCTGGAAGTGTACAGAGGATACAGGAGTATACTCGAGAAGGAAATTAGGAGGGCAAAAAGGGGGCGTGAGGTAGATTTGGCCGAGAGGATTAAGGTGAATCCAAAGGGATTCTTTAAGTAAGTTATAGGAAAAAGAATAACTAGAGGGAGAATAGGACCCCTCAAGAACCAAAGTGGACACATATGTGTGGAACCGCAGGAGATGGGCGAGGTTCTCAATTAATATTTCTCCTCTGTGTTTACCATAAGACCATAAGATATAGGAGCAGAATTAGGCCACTCGGCCCATCGAGTCTGCTTCACCATTCAATCATGGCTGATATTTTCTCATCCCCATTCTCCTGCTTTCTCCCCAAAACCCCAGATCCCCTTATTAATCAAGAACCTATCTATCTCTGTCTTAAAGACACTCAGTGAATTGGCTCCACAGCCTTCTGTGGCAAAGAGTTCTATAGATTCACCACCCTCTGGCTGAAGAAATTCCTCCTCATCTTTTTTTTAAAGGATCGTCCCTTTAGTCTGAGATGGTGTCCTCTGGTTCTAGTTTTTCCTACAAGTGGAAACATCCTCTCCATGTCCACTCTATCCAGGCCTCGCAGTATCTTGTAAGTTTCTTTAAGATCCCCTCTCATCCTTCTAAACTCCAACGAGTACAGACCCAGAGTCCTCAAACGTTCCTCATACGACAAGTTCTTCATTCCAGGGATCATTCTTGTGAATCTCTTCTGGACCCTTTCCAAGGCCAGCACTTCCTTCCTTGGAAACGGGGCCCAGAACTGTGCACAATACTCCAAATGGGGTCTGATCAGAGCCTTTTTCAGCCTCAGAAGTACATCTCTGGTCTTGTATTCTAGCCCTCTTGATATGAATGCTAACATTGCATTTGCTTTCTTAACTGCCGACTGAACCTGCACATTAACCTTATGTGAATCGTCAACAAGGACTCCCAAGTCTCTTTGTGCTTCTGCTTTCCGAAGCATTTCCCCATTTGAAAATAGTCTATGCCTAAATTCCACCTTCCAAAGTGCATAACCTCACACTTTTCCACATTGTATTTCATTTGCTACTTCATTGCCCACTCTCCTAGCCTGTCCAAGTCCTTCTGCAGCCCCCTTGCTTCCTCAATACTACCTGTCCCTCTCCAGGGGCGGGATTTGGCGGGGGCAGGAATCGCGCCAGACCCCAGCGATTCTCCGACCCGCGATGGGCCGAAGTCCCACTGCTGGAATGCCTGTCCCGCCAGTGTGGATTAAACCACCTTTTGAAAGGCGAGACAAGGCGGCGCGGGCAGGCTCCGGGGTCCTGGGGGGGGCGCGGGATGATCTGGCCCCGGGAGGTGCCCCCACGATGGCCTGGCCCGCGATCAGAGCCCACCGATCCGCGGGCGGGCCTGTGCCGTGGGGGCACTCTTTTTCTTCCGCCTTCACCCGGCGAAGACCTTTCGGCCCCGGCTGGCGTGGCGCCAAAGGCCTTTCCCGCCAGCCGGTGGAGCGGAAACCGCTCCGGCGCGGGCCTAGCCCCTCAAGGTGAGGGCTTGGCCTTGGCCCGACGCCGGAGTGGTTCCCGCCACTCCATTACGCCGGAACCCCCCGCCCCGCTGGGTAGGGGAGAATCTCGCCCCAGGTCTTTGTATCATGTGCAAACTTGCGTTGGAGAAAGACGTGAAGACTTGGGAACCTGGGAAGGTTAGTGGCGATATACTGGGGACAGTTCGCATTACAGTAGAGGAGATGATGGACGTATTAAAATGTATGAAGGTGGATAAATCTCCTGGCCCTGACCAGGTATATCAAAGAACACTGCATGAGGCTTGAAAAGGAATTGTGGGAGCCCTTGCTGAGATATTTGCATCATTGTTAGCCACGGGTGAGGTACCAGAAGACTGGAGAGTAGCAAATGTTGTGCCCTTATTTAAGAAGGGCTGCAAAATAAAACCTGGGTATTATAGACCGGTAAGCCTAACATCTGTGGTGGGTAATTTACTAGAGAGAATTGTGAGGGATAAGATATACAGGCATTTGGAAAGATAGGGGGCGCGATTCTCCACTCCCACGCCGGTTGGGAGAATCGCCTGGGCCGCCAAAATTTCCAGGGACGCCGGTCTGACGCCCTCCCGCGATTCTCCCAAGCGGCGGGAACGGCCCGGCCGAGTTTCGCGGGCCGCAGGCCGGAGAATCGCCGGAGACACCCAAAATGGCGATTCTCCGGCACCCCCGCTATTCTGAGACCCGGATGGGCCGAGCGGCCAGGCCAAAACGGCGGGTTCCCCCCCGGCGCCGTCCACACCTGGTCGCTGCAGTCGTGGGCGGTGCGTGAACGCTGGGGGGGCGGCCTGTGGGGGGGCGAGGGGGGATCCTGCACCGGGCTTCACCTGGAATGTGGGGTGGCCCGTGATCGGTGCCCACCGATCGTCGGGCCGTCCTCTCTGAAGGAGGACCTCCTTCCTTCCGCCGCCCCGCAAGATCCGTCACCCATCTTCTTGCGGGGCGGATTTAGAGAGGACAACCACGCATGCGCGGGTTAGCGCCGGCCAACCCGCGCATGCGCGGATGACGCCCGTTATGCGGCGCCGGCCGCGTCAACTATGCAGCGCCGCTTTTACGCGGGCGACAAGGCCTGGCGCGTGTAGATGACGCGGCCCTGATCCTGGCCCATTGTCAGGGCCTGAATCGGTCGGGACCGGGGCCGTTCCACGCCGTTGTGAACCTCGACGGCGTTCACGACGGCACGGCCACTTCGGCGTGGGAGTGGAGAATCCCGCCCAATGTTTGATTCGGAGTAGTCAGCATGGCTATGTGCATGTGAGATCATGCCTTACAAATTTGTTAGAGTTCTTTGATGAAGTGACCAGGAAGGTTGATGAAGACAGGGGGATAGATGTAGTCTATATGGACTTCAGTAAGGCCTTTGATAAAGTTCCACATGGTAGGCTGCTCTGGAAGGTTACATAACATGGAATCCAGGGAGAACTGGCAAATTGGATATACAATTAGCTTGATGGTCTTAAGCAAAGTGTAATGGTGGAAGGATGCTTGTCGGTCTGGAGGCTTGTAACTAGTGGTGTGCCTCAGAGGTCAGTGCTGGGCCCATTGCTGTTTTTAATCTATATCAACAATTTGGATGAGAATGTACAAGGCATTATCAGTAAGCTTACAGATGACACTAAAATAGGTGATATTGTCGACAGTGAGGAAGGTGATCATAAATTGTAGCAGGATCTTGATCAGCTGGGGCAGTGGGCCAGGAAATGACAAATGGAGTTCAATACAGATAACTGTGAGGTGTTGCATTTTGGAAAGTCAATTCAAGGTTGGACTTTCACAGTGAACGATAGGACCTCAGGGAGTATCATGGGATAGAGGGATCTTGGAGTTCAGGTGCACCATTCTCTAAAGGTGGAGTCGCAGATAGGTAGAGCAGTGGAGGAAGCTTTTGGCATGCTGGCCTTCATCAGTCAGGGCATTGAGTAATTGTACAGGACATTGGTGAGGCCGCACCTGGAGTATTGTGTTCAGTTTTGGTCACCTTGATGTAGGAAAGGTGTAATTAAACTGGGGAGAGTGCAGAAGAGATTTACAAGGATGTTGCCAGGACTCAAGGGACTGAGTTGTAGGGAGAGATTGGACAGGCTGGGGACTTTTTTCTTTGCCGTGTAGGAGACTGAGGGGTGATCTTATAGATGTGTAGAAGATCATGAGAGGCATGGGTAGGGTGAATGCACTCAGTCTTTTTCCCAGTGTTGGGCAAACGAGATCTAGAGGGGATAGGTTTAAGTTAAGAGGGAGAAGAATTAATGGGAACCTGAGGAGCAACCTTTTTACACAAAGGGTGGTACATATGTGGAATGAGCTGCCGGAGGAAGTGGTTGAGGCAGGGACATTTAAAAGACATTTGGACAGATACGTGGGGCGTCATTCTCCGACCCACCAGAGGGTCGGAGAATGCCCGTTGGCCGCCGTGAATCCCGCCCCCGCCCCCGCCGAAGTCTCCGAAGGGAGAAAAGTCGGCGGGGCGTTAATGGCGTCGCCGTCGCGGAGAATGTCACGGGTCTGCGCAAGGCAGCCGATTTTCGGCCTGCCGATATTCTCCCTTCCGGATGGGCCGAAGTCCCGTCGACGTGATGACCGTTCACATCGACGTGAATCAAACCTCCTTTTCATCGGCGTGACCCGGTGATCCAGGCTCACGCCGACCAGCGTGGAGGTGAGTGACGGCCTGGGGGGTTGGCTCTGGGCAGGAAATGGCGTGGCCGCAGACTGATTGAGTGAGGAGAGGTGTGTCTCGGCTTGTGTGTGTGTGTGTGCGGCGGGGGGGGGGGGGGGGGGGGGGTGGTTAGAGTAGGCTGGGCTCCGGGGGAGTGCCGGGAGGGGGTCCGTGCCGGGGTGGAGGTTGGGGGGGGGGGTCCGTGCCGGGGTGGAGGTTGGGGAGGGGGTCCGTGCTGGGGTGGAGGTTGGGGAGGGGGTCCGTGCCGGGGTGGAGGTTGGGGAGGGGGTCCGTGACGGGGTGGAGGTTGGGGGGGGTGTCCGTGCCGGGGTGGAGGTTGGGGGTTGGGGGGGGCCCGTGCTGGGGTGGAGGTTGGGGAGGGGGTCCGTGCTGGGGTGGAGGTTGGGGAGGGGGTCCGTGCCGGGGTGGAGGTTGGGGAGGGGGTCCGTGACGGGGTGGAGGTTGGGGGGGGGTCCGTGCCGGGGTGGAGGTTGGGGGTTGGGGGGGGTCCGTGCTGGGGTGGAGGTTGGGGGTTGGGGGGGGTCCGTGCTGGGGTGGAGGTTGGGGGTTGGGGGGGGTCCGTGCTGGGGTGGAGGGTGGGGGTTGGGGGGGGGGTCCGTGCCGGGTTGGAGGTTGGGGGGGGGGTCCGTGCCGGGGTGGAGGTTGGGGGTGGGGGTCCGTGCCGGGATGGAGGTTGGGGGTTGGGGGGGTCCGTGCTGGGGTGGAGGTTGGGGGTTGGGGGGGGGTCTGTGCTGGGGTGGAGGTTGGGGGTTGGGGCGGGTCCGTGCCGGGGTGGAGGTTGGGGGTTGGGGAGGGTCCGTGCTGGGGTGGAGGGTGGAGGTTGGGGGTTGGGGGGGGGTCCGTGCCGGGGTGGAGGTTGGGGGGGGTCCGTGCCGGGGTGGAGGTTGGTGGTGGGGGTCCATGCCGGGATGGAGGTTGGGGGTTGGGGGGGTCCGTGCTGGGGTGGAGGTTGGGGGTTGGGGGGGGTCTGTGCTGGGGTGGAGGTTGAGGGTTGGGGGGGGTCCGTGCTGGGGTGGAGGTTGGGGGTTGGGGGGGGTCCGTGCTGGGGTGGAGGTGGGGGGTTGGGGGGGTCCGTGCTGGGGTGGAGGTTGGGGGTTGGGGGGGTCCGTGCTGGGGTGGAGGTTGGGGGTTGGGGGGGGTCTGTGCTGGGGTGGAGGTTGGGGGTTGGGGGGGGGGGGGTCCGTGCCGGGGTGGAGGTTGGGGGGGGGGTCCGTGCCGGTGTGGAGGTTGGGGGTGGGGGTCCGTGCCGGGATGGAGGTTGGGGGTTGGGGGGGGTCCGTGCTGGGGTGGAGGTTGGGGGTGGGGGGGGGTCTGTGCTGGGGTGGAGCTTGGGGGTTGGGGGGGGTCCGTGCTGGGGTGGAGGTTGGGGGTTGGGGGGGTCCGTGCTGGGGTGGAGGTTGGGGGTTGAGGGAGGTCCGTGCTGGGGTGGAGGTTGGGGGTTGGGGGGGGGGGGGGGTCCGTGCTGGGGTGGAGGTTGGGGAGGGGGTCCGTGCCGGGGTGGAGGTTGGGGAGAGGGTCCGTGCCGGGGTGGAGGTTGGGGGGGTGGGTCCGTGCCGAGGAGGGTGATGGGAGGGCAAGTGAGTTGGTCCAACTTGCCAGGTGCCAGCCTCCAACAGTTGGACCCATGCGTTCCATGCCACCTGGCTGGGGGGAGGATGGGATATGGGCAATGATGACATGTCGTCGTTCCCCTCCCCCCCCACCAGGCCGTCATGTTTTCAGATCATCCAGCGATGTTGGCCGCCGTGGTGGCAGCCGCTCATGTCTATGTTGCCCTGGATGAGGAGGAGGAGGAGGAGGAGCGTGCCAGAGAGGCGGCGCAGGCTGCCGCAGAGGGGCAGGCGGCAGCCGCCCAGGCTGGAGGGACACCTGACCGACAGGACGAGGAGGGGGAGGAGGACGTCGCGGCCCCATGGCAACGGAGGCACCCGAGGACGCCCCGTGTGTACCGGCCCCGGCAGTCATACCAGGACCTCACGGACCGGGAATGCAGGAGGAGACTCCGGATGAGCCGGGAAACCGTGGCACACATCTGCCACCTGCTGGCACACCTGTCACCGCGTGGCACTGGCGGGGGACACCCTCTCCCCGTGTCCGTCAAGGTTACGGTGGCCCTGAACTTTTATGCAATGGGGTCATTCCAGGCACCGAGTGGGGACCTGTCCGGCATATCGCAGACATCGGTGCACCGGTGCATCCGGGCAGTGACAGATGCCTTTTATGCCATGGCGCACCGCTACATCCGCTTCCCCGTGGACCGGGCCAGCCAAGATGCCCGGGCCGTGGGCTTCTCTGCCGTGGCCGGGTTCCCCATGGTCCAGGGCGCGATCGATGGGATGCACGTCGCCGTGCGGCCACCTGCAGATAACAGGGCCGTGTTCACTAATAGGAAGGGGACCTATTCGACCACCGCATGATGATCCTGCACGTCTGCGCCCGTCACCCAGGCAGTGTACACGACTCATTCGTGTTGTCGCGGTCATCCATCCCCAGCATGTACGAGGGATGCCATCCCCGGCTGAGGGGCTGGTTGCTGGGCGACAGGGGCTACCCATTGCGATCGTGGCTGATGACGCCTATATGGAGGCCACGCAATGAGGCGGAGAACCGCTATAATGATGCCCATGTAGCGACAAGGGGAGTGATCGAGAGGTGCTTTGGCGTGCTGAAGATGCGTTTCAGGTGCCTGCACCTCTCTGGGGGCGCCCTCCAGTATCGGTCAGATAGGGTCGGCCGCATCATTGTGGTGTGCTGTGTCCTGCACAACATAGCCCAGCAGAGGGGTGATGTGCCGCAGGCAGAGGAGGGCGGAGTGGAGGAGCAGCAGGAAGAGGCACAGTCCTCCCCAGATGAGGGGGATGGGGGCAATGGTCAGGGCAGACGGGGTAGACACAGGCGGGTGGCTGTCCACCGTTACCGGCTGGCCCAGCGGGCACGGGACAGACTGATAGCCGCCCGCTTCACTGACTAGATGGGCGTGGGAATCGGGTAGTATGGCCACAGACCGCACACCATGGCAACAGCCGACCACCCACATCCCCCACCCAGCCACCCACCCAGCACCCTCACCCCCCTCCCCAACCCCACCCACCCCACCCGCATGCACACCACCCCCTCCATTGCCGATCCACCGGCGGCACAACGGGCCGGGCTCACACAGTTGCGGGTGGACGCGTGTCTATCGCAGGCCATGGAGGATGATGACAACCCGCCCTGCGATGAGCTCCTGGCTCTATATCGTTGGACTATGTCTGACCCATGGCCACAGTACCACCATCCACCCGGACCATCCCTGCATGCGGCTGTGACACTGCAGCGCACGGTCCCGTCCTCTGCCCGGGGGATGTTGATGGCGGCCCAGGGGGAAGGGGGCAGACTCACCTGGGGCTGAGGTAAGACCACCCCTCACACACACACTTGCGCTCAACGTACATGACACGCCCGCACACTTTGGACAGAGCACAAAGGCAGCTTCGGTAGGTGTAACATTGACTTTAATAACCAAAGGAGTTCATGCACGTGCCCTAGCCCCTAAAACTCATCTGTGCCCTGCACCCGTGCCAACTTACTCAGTGTCTAATTGTTTGGCCTTACGGGCCCTTTGACTACGTCTACGTGGTTCCCCAGACGGTACAGCAGAACTGGAGGTGGACTCCTGTGATTCCTGCCCTCTGACACTGGATCCCTTTGGCGGCCGTTTCCTGGGGCGTCCTGGTCTAGATGGGCCAGGCTGCGGCCCGGGCGACTGGGATGGCGAGCTGCCAGCCTGTCCTGCCCGTTGCCCACCCGATGCACCTGGGACGGAAGGGGGGGAGTCCGAGGTGTCGCGGTGTACCGGGACCTCCCCTCTAGGGGGAGCCGGGACGGACCACACCACCTCCTCCTCCCTCGGGGTGCCCGATGGCCCCCAGGCCTCTACATGGGTGGGGGATGCGAATGGACTGGCCATCCGACGCCCCCCCGACATCTGGCGCTGCCAGTCCTGGAGGCCCGTGCTGGTATCGACAGGGGTCTGCAGGTTTGCAGCCATGGAGCCCAGGGTGTTGGCAAACCCTGTCTGTGACAGTGCGACGCCGGCTCGCACATGGCCACTGGCGCCGATGCCCTCAGCGATGGCCTGCTGAGACTGGGCCATGGCCTGCAGAGACTGGGCTATGGCGTTGAGCGCCTCTGCCATCTGGCGCTGGCACTGGCTCATGGCCTCCTGTGAGAGGGCAGCCATTTCCTGGGCCACAGACGCCGCCTGCACGGAAGGACCCAGGCCTCGCAAACCGTTCCCCATGGTTGACACCGTCGCAACCATTGCCTCCACCGCGGACGCCACCCGTGCGGTGTCAGCCTGGGTGGCACGCATGACCGGCACCACTCCCAGCTCCTGGACGCGGGTGGACTCCTCCACCTGCGACCGCAGCCGCCGCAAGCCGCCCGTCACCCTCTTCGCTCGTCTCCGGGTCGATGGTTGCATCGGATCTATGTGTGGGTGTGGTAACTGCAGGAACCCGGGATCCATCTGGGCGGCAGATGTTCGCTTGGCCTGGGCTGCCCTCCGACCGCCCGGTCCCTCTGCTGCTCCTACCTCCACCTGTTGTACCGGGACGGCTGTGTTGTGCGCACCAGTGAGTGTACTAGACGCCTCATCACTAAAGTGCCCAACCGTGGTGAGTGTTTCTGCGATGGTGGAGGGTGTTGGTGACAGCAGTGGCGTTGTGTCGTGCTCTTCGTCCCACTCTGAGTCCATGGCACTTTGGGGTGGGGGTTCGTCTCCACCCATCCACTCTGAGTCACTGTCCGGTATTTCGTCTTCCTGGGTAGTGCTGTCCCGGGTAGTGCTGTCCCGGGTAGGGGTGTCCCGGCTAGTGGTGTCCCGGGTAGTGGTGTCCCGGGTAGTGGTGTCCTGGGTAGTGGTGTCCTGGGTAGTGGTGTCCTGGCTCGGATGTGACGGGGGCCTGTGGCTGCCCCCCTCATCGCTGGGTGGTCGCTCCCGCACGTGACGGGGGTGTCGTCTCCCTGTTGCTCCAGGTCTCTCCGTCTCCCGTGGTGTGCGAGGGGCATCCTGCGGGCGTCGCATGCTGGAGTGTCCGGGTCTCTCCGTCTCCCGTGGTCTCCGAGGGGCATCCTGCGGGCGTCGCATGCTGGAGGGTCCGGGTCTCTCCGTCTCCCGTGGTCTCCGAGGGGCATTCTGCGGGCGTCGCATGCTGGAGGGTGCGGGTCTCTCCGTCTCCCGTGGTCTCCGAGGGGCATCCTGCGGGCGGTCTGCATCTGCGGGGATGGGTGCCTGGACGTTTGGTCCTGCGATACACAATGAAGCATGCATGGTTAGACATCAGGCAGTGATCAGGTGATACGGGGGAGGGGGATATAGGGGAGGGGGGATATGGGGACGGGCTGTCTGTGGCTCACTTGCTGGTGGGCCCCCGACCTCTGCATCAGCAACCTTCCGGTCCTCAGGTCCGCCAGCCAGTTCTAGGGCCCTTTCCTCGTGTACGGTCAGTGGCCTCTCATCAGCGGGGCCTCCTCCAGTCCTCACATGCTCCCTATTGTTGTGTGCGCGCTTCTCCTGTGGGGGGGGGAGGTGGTGGCAGGGGTAAAAGGCAACAGTGTTAGGCAGGTATATGAATGCACGCCATCGGTTGCGCGTGCATTGCAGAGGTTAAGGTTAGGGCTGGATTCACTTGGGGATATGGGGGATATGGGGGAGGGGGATATGGGGGAGGGGGGATATGGGGATATGGGGGAGGGGGGATATGGGGGAGGGGGGGATATGGGGGAGGGGGGATATGGGGGAGGGGGGGATATGGCGGAAAAGGGGGAGGGGGGATATGGGGGAGGGGGGATATGGGGAGGCTCACCCTGCCTGCTCTGACGAGGTCGTTCACCTTCTTGTGGCACTGGGTGCCTGTCCGTGGTGTCAGGGCCACAGCGGTGACGGCCTCTGCCACTTCCCTCCACAGACGCCGGCTGTGGCGTGGGGCAACTCTGCGGCCGTGCCCGGGATACAGGGCGTCCCTCCTCTGCTCCACCGCGTCCAGGAGCGCCTCCACATCGCGTGACTCGAACCTCGGGGCTGAGTGACGGCCAGCCAACCAGTCGGGTATTGCGGTCGGGTGTTCCGGTCGGGTGGGGGGGAGCAGCGCGGCCTTATGAGCCGTCACGCCGTGCAGCGCGTATGACGCTGCACGGCGTGAACCACTGCGCAAGCGCGGATCCCGTTACGTCGCTGCTAGCCCATTTCGGGCCGGAGACTATCGACCCATTTTTCTGACGTGACGCAAGTGGGATTTGCGCCGTTTTTTGCGCCGATCGGCGGACTTTCCGCCGATAACGGAGAATTTCGCCCATGGATAGGAAAGGTTCAGAGCGATATGGGCCAAATGCAGGCAAATGGGGTTAGCTTAGATGGGCTTTTTGGTTGGCATGGACCAGTTTGGGACAAAAGGCCTGTCTTTGCCGTAGATTCTCTGATTCTCTGATTTTATGATTCTCTGATTCTAAGATTTTATGATTCTATGGTTCTATGATTCTATGAAGAAAGGATTCAAAAGTTTCATTGAGGCCCATGTATACTACATTAAAACAGATCATCAAGCCTTTAAAATAGAAAGGGCTGGATTGTCCGACTATGTCCAGAGCATGTGCCTAGTCTTACGACAAAAAGGCCGGTGCTGGTCCCGTATCGATGCTCCGCCCGGTGGGGGGGGCAAGCAGCCGGGGCCACGTAAAACCCCCAGCGTTCCCGATACAAGTGACCGGAGAATTGCCGGGTCAGTGGCCGCGCATGGAGGCAACCTGCAGCGGTCGCGCCGTACAACATGGCACCGGCCACGCTGTACCCGACCTGCCAGATAGTGCCCCCCTGAAGCCCCCTTCGCCACCCCCGGACCACCCCCCACCAGTGCCCCCTGCCCCTGCCGAAGCACCCCCGGCCAGCTGCACCCCCCCGCCCCCCCCCCCCCCCATCCGATTGTGGTGCAGTTGTACACAGTGCGCCTCAGCCACAAGTGATCCACGCCATTGGAAAGTCGGCCCATCGGGGGCAAAGCATCCTGGGAGGGCCTTCAGGTGACATCCTGAGGCTGTCCCAACGACGTGCGGTGTACTCACCGATGAGCATCCAAAACAGGCACCCGCCCCCGATTTTGGGGCCGAACGGGATTCTCCGCCCAATCGCCAGGTGCGATTTCAGCGTCGACAATCGGAGAATCCTACCCATTGTCTCTAGATGTGGAGAGTAAAAGAACAGTCAATAATATCAGTATCTAATCCAAAATAAAAACTTGCAAGTACAGTTTCAGAAAGCAATGAGTGTTAAATTACTACTTTGTGGGCACTCTAAGCATTGTTGCAGATAGATCAGTGTTTATCCCAGATGCAGGTAACTGGCCATTTTAATCTGAGGCAGCTTTGCCAGTTGGCTGAGTATTTAACCACAACTGTTGGGCAATACATTGAGTAACTAATCACAAATAGAATCCTGAAGATTCAGAAAGAACAAACACTAACACATTTCTACTGTAGCACTACATACATTCAATTACTAAATAACATTGTCATTCATAATGTATAATAAAGTCTGGGAGGTCGGTTAGCTCAGTTGTCTGGGTGGCTGGCTCATGATGCCGGGCAACGCCAACATCACGGATTCAATTCCCGTAACGGCTGAGGTTACGATGAAGGCTCCACCTTCTCAAACTTGTCCCTCTGCCTGAGGTGTGGCAACTCTCAGATTAAATCATCACCTTAAAAGGGGAAAGCAGCATATGGTCCTCTGGGACTATGATGACTTTCATTTCATTAAAGTCTGTCATTCTTTTATTCTGCAAAAGATGTGGGCCGGGATTCTCCGAAAATGGGGCTATGCCCCCACGCCCACCGGAAAACGGGCGCGTATCACACCAGACTTTTATCAAAAAGTACGGTGTGATTCTCCGACTTCAAGAGGGATAGCAGGGCCCCGACATGCGCCGCGCAGCTCCTGCTGCCGATACTGGGCCCTGCACTTCCGGCCGCGGGTCCGCGCATGTGCGTGGTAGCCATTTTCGTGCATGCCCCCGCACAACATGGCGGAGCCACACAACAGGCCGGCGCGGCAGAAGATAGGCCCCCCCCGGATCGCGTGTACCCGCCGATCGGTAGCCCCCGATCACCAGCCTAGCCGTCGTGGAGGCCCCCCCGGAGTCTGATCCCCCCGCCCCCTCACCTAGACGCGAGTCCGAGCTCTCGCCGGGTAAAACTATACGGGAACCACGTCGGTGAACCTCGGCAGGAACTCGGCTGGTCGACCGTGGAGAATCGTCGCGGGGGCCTCTTTCAAAGGCCCCCGACCGGCGGCGTGTTAACCACGCACGCGCGACTGCCGCCGATTCTCCGGTCGCCGGAGAATCACGTCCCGGCGTCGGAGCTGATCGCAAGTCTGAGACCCCGGGCGTCATTCTCCGACCCCCCGCCGTGAATCCCGCCCCCACCGGTTGCCAAAGTCTCCGAAGGGAGAAAAGTCAGCGGGGCGTTAATGGCGCCGCAGACGTCGGAGAATGGCACGGGTGTGCGCAAGGCAGCCGATTTTGGGCCTGCTGATATTCTCCCATCCGGATGGGCCGAAGTCCCGTCGACGTGATGACGGGTCACGTCGACGTAAATCAAACCACCTTTTAATCGGCGTAAACCTGTGCTCCACGTTCACGCCGACCAGCGTGGAGGTGAGTGACGGCCTGGGGAGTTGGCCGCTGGGCAGGTGATGGTGTGGCCGCAGTCTGAATGTGTGGGCAGAGGTGTGTCTAAGGTTGTGTGTGTGTGTGCGGCGCGGGGGGTGGTTAGAGTGGGCTGGGCTCTGGGGGAGTGCCGGGAGGGGGGTCCGTGCCGGGGAGGGGGTTGGGGTCCGTGCCGGGGAGGGGGATGGGGGGGGGGGGTTCGTGCCGGGGAGGGGGATGGGGGGGGGGTCCGTGCCGGGGAGGGGGTTGGGGGGGGTCCGTGCCGGGGAGGAGGTTGGGGTCCGTGCCGGGGAGGAGGATGGGGGCGTCCGTGCCGGGGAGGGGGATGGGGTCCGTGCCGGGGAGGGGGATGGGGGGTCGTCCGTGCTGGGGAGGAGGATGGGGGCGGGTCCGTGCCGGGGAGGGGGATGGGGGGTTCGTGCCGGGGAGGGGGATGGGGGGGGGGGGTCCGTGCCGTGGAGGGGGTTGGGGGGGGTCCGTGCCGGGGAGGAGGTTGGGGTCCGTGC